>NW_026974724.1:120923-204307 GCF_015220805.1 Pogoniulus pusillus
CCTGGCTGGGTCTATAAGCAGAAGGAGTGCTTTTCCTAAACGGCATTTCTATGGTTCTTCAGTAGGGCTAGGATGTAAACGTGTTTCTGCTTCAAAGGAAAGCAGCTAGGAGAAAGTTTCTTTTGCCAGTGTGTGAGGGAGCTGGAAAGCTGCAGAATGGTGCAGGGGATTCCAGGCTAGGCCATTCCTGGCTGGGTCTATAAGCAGAAGGAGTGCTTTTTCTAAACGGCATTTCTATGGTTCTTCAATGGGGCTAGGATGTAAACGTGTTTCTGCTTCAAAGGAAAGCAGCTAGGAGAAAGTTTCTTTTGCCAGTGTGTGAGGGAGCTGGAAAGCTGCAGAATGGTGCAGGGGATTCCAGGCTAGGCCATTCCTGGCTGGGTCTATAAGCAGAAGGAGTGCTTTTTCTAAACGGCATTTCTATGGTTCTTCAATGGGGCTAGGATGTAAACGTGTTTCTGCTTCAAAGGAAAGCAGCTAGGAGAAAGTTTCTTTTGCCAGTGTGTGAGGGAGCTGGAAAGCTGCAGAATGGTGCAGGGGATTCCAGGCTAGGCCATTCCTGGCTGGGTCTATAAGCAGAAGGAGTGCTTTTTCTAAACGGCATTTCTATGGTTCTTCAATGGGGCTAGGATGTAAACGTGTTTCTGCTTCAAAGGAAAGCAGCTAGGAGAAAGTTTCTTTTGCCAGTGTGTGAGGGAGCTGGAAAGCTGCAGAATGGTGCAGGGGATTCCAGGCTAGGCCATTCCTGGCTGGGTCTATAAGCAGAAGGAGTGCTTTTTCTAAACGGCATTTCTATGGTTCTTCAATGGGGCTAGGATGTAAACGTGTTTCTGCTTCAAAGGAAAGCAGCTAGGAGAAAGTTTCTTTTGCCAGTGTGTGAGGGAGCTGGAAAGCTGCAGAATGGTGCAGGGGATTCCAGGCTAGGCCATTCCTGGCTGGGTCTATAAGCAGAAGGAGTGCTTTTTGCTAAAGCGAATTTCTATGGTTCTTCAATGGGGCTAGGATGTAAACGTGTTTCTGCTTCAAAGGAAAGCAGCTAGGAGAAAGTTTCTTTTGCCAGTGTGTGAGGGAGCTGGAAAGCTGCAGAATGGTGCAGGGGATTCCAGGCTAGGCCATTCCTGGCTGGGTCTATAAGCAGAAGGAGTGCTTTTTCTAAACGGCATTTCTATGGTTCTTCAATGGGGCTAGGATGTAAACGTGTTTCTGCTTCAAAGGAAAGCAGCTAGGAGAAAGTTTCTTTTGCCAGTGTGTGAGGGAGCTGGAAAGCTGCAGAATGGTGCAGGGGATTCCAGGCTAGGCCATTCCTGGCTGGGTCTATAAGCAGAAGGAGTGCTTTTTCTAAACGGCATTTCTATGGTTCTTCAATGGGGCTAGGATGTAAACGTGTTTCTGCTTCAAAGGAAAGCAGCTAGGAGAAAGTTTCTTTTGCCAGTGTGTGAGGGAGCTGGAAAGCTGCAGAATGGTGCAGGGGATTCCAGGCTAGGCCATTCCTGGCTGGGTCTATAAGCAGAAGGAGTGCTTTTTCTAAACGGCATTTCTATGGTTCTTCAATGGGGCTAGGATGTAAACGTGTTTCTGCTTCAAAGGAAAGCAGCTAGGAGAAAGTTTCTTTTGCCAGTGTGTGAGGGAGCTGGAAAGCTGCAGAATGGTGCAGGGGATTCCAGGCTAGGCCATTCCTGGCTGGGTCTATAAGCAGAAGGAGTGCTTTTTCTAAACGGCATTTCTATGGTTCTTCAATGGGGCTAGGATGTAAACGTGTTTCTGCTTCAAAGGAAAGCAGCTAGGAGAAAGTTTCTTTTGCCAGTGTGTGAGGGAGCTGGAAAGCTGCAGAATGGTGCAGGGGATTCCAGGCTAGGCCATTCCTGGCTGGGTCTATAAGCAGAAGGAGTGCTTTTTCTAACCGGCATTTCTATGGTTCTTCAATGGGGCTAGGATGTAAACGTGTTTCTGCTTCAAAGGAAAGCAGCTAGGAGAAAGTTTCTTTTGCCAGTGTGTGAGGGAGCTGGAAAGCTGCAGAATGGTGCAGGGGATTCCAGGCTAGGCCATTCCTGGCTGGGTCTATAAGCAGAAGGAGTGCTTTTTCTAAACGGCATTTCTATGGTTCTTCAATGGGGCTAGGATGTAAACGTGTTTCTGCTTCAAAGGAAAGCAGCTAGGAGAAAGTTTCTTTTGCCAGTGTGTGAGGGAGCTGGAAAGCTGCAGAATGGTGCAGGGGATTCCAGGCTAGGCCATTCCTGGCTGGGTCTACAAGCAGAAGGAGTGCTTTTTCTAAACGGCATTTCTATGGTTCTTCAATGGGGCTAGGATGTAAACGTGTTTCTGCTTCAAAGGAAAGCAGCTAGGAGAAAGTTTCTTTTGCCAGTGTGTGAGGGAGCTGGAAAGCTGCAGAATGGTGCAGGGGATTCCAGGCTAGGCCATTCCTGGCTGGGTCTATAAGCAGAAGGAGTGCTTTTTCTAAACCGAATTTCTATGGTTCTTCAATGGGGCTAGGATGTAAACGTGTTTCTGCTTCAAAGGAAAGCAGCTAGGAGAAAGTTTCTTTTGCCAGTGTGTGAGGGAGCTGGAAAGCTGCAGAATGGTGCAGGGGATTCCAGGCTAGGCCATTCCTGGCTGGGTCTATAAGCAGAAGGAGTGCTTTTTCTAAACGGCATTTCTATGGTTCTTCAATAGGGCTAGGATGTAAACGTGTTTCTGCTTCAAAGGAAAGCAGCTAGGAGAAAGTTTCTTTTGCCAGTGTGTGAGGGAGCTGGAAAGCTGCAGAATGGTGCAGGGGATTCCAGGCTAGGCCATTCCTGGCTGGGTCTACAAGCAGAAGGAGTGCTTTTTCTAAACGGCATTTCTATGGTTCTTCAATGGGGCTAGGATGTAAACGTGTTTCTGCTTCAAAGGAAAGCAGCTAGGAGAAAGTTTCTTTTGCCAGTGTGTGAGGGAGCTGGAAAGCTGCAGAATGGTGCAGGGGATTCCAGGCTAGGCCATTCCTGGCTGGGTCTATAAGCAGAAGGAGTGCTTTTTCAAAACGCATTTCTATGGTTCTTCAATGGGGCTAGGATGTAAACGTGTTTCTGCTTCAAAGGAAAGCAGCTAGGAGAAAGTTTCTTTTGCCAGTGTGTGAGGGAGCTGGAAAGCTGCAGAATGGTGCAGGGGATTCCAGGCTAGGCCATTCCTGGCTGGGTCTATAAGCAGAAGGAGTGCTTTTTCTAAACGGCATTTCTATGGTTCTTCAATGGGGCTAGGATGTAAACGTGTTTCTGCTTCAAAGGAAAGCAGCTAGGAGAAAGTTTCTTTTGCCAGTGTGTGAGGGAGCTGGAAAGCTGCAGAATGGTGCAGGGGATTCCAGGCTAGGCCATTCCTGGCTGGGTCTATAAGCAGAAGGAGTGCTTTTTCTAAACGGCATTTCTATGGTTCTTCAATGGGGCTAGGATGTAAACGTGTTTCTGCTTCAAAGGAAAGCAGCTAGGAGAAAGTTTCTTTTGCCAGTGTGTGAGGGAGCTGGAAAGCTGCAGAATGGTGCAGGGGATTCCAGGCTAGGCCATTCCTGGCTGGGTCTATAAGCAGAAGGAGTGCTTTTTCTAAACGGCATTTCTATGGTTCTTCAATGGGGCTAGGATGTAAACGTGTTTCTGCTTCAAAGGAAAGCAGCTAGGAGAAAGTTTCTTTTGCCAGTGTGTGAGGGAGCTGGAAAGCTGCAGAATGGTGCAGGGGATTCCAGGCTAGGCCATTCCTGGCTGGGTCTATAAGCAGAAGGAGTGCTTTTTCTAAACGGCATTTCTATGGTTCTTCAATGGGGCTAGGATGTAAACGTGTTTCTGCTTCAAAGGAAAGCAGCTAGGAGAAAGTTTCTTTTGCCAGTGTGTGAGGGAGCTGGAAAGCTGCAGAATGGTGCAGGGGATTCCAGGCTAGGCCATTCCTGGCTGGGTCTATAAGCAGAAGGAGTGCTTTTTCTAAACGGCATTTCTATGGTTCTTCAATGGGGCTAGGATGTAAACGTGTTTCTGCTTCAAAGGAAAGCAGCTAGGAGAAAGTTTCTTTTGCCAGTGTGTGAGGCAGCTGGAAAGCTGCAGAATGGTGCAGGGGATTCCAGGCTAGGCCATTCCTGGCTGGGTCTATAAGCAGAAGGAGTGCTTTTTCTAAACGGCATTTCTATGGTTCTTCAATGGGGCTAGGATGTAAACGTGTTTCTGCTTCAAAGGAAAGCAGCTAGGAGAAAGTTTCTTTTGCCAGTGTGTGAGGGAGCTGGAAAGCTGCAGAATGGTGCAGGGGATTCCAGGCTAGGCCATTCCTGGCTGGGTCTATAAGCAGAAGGAGTGCTTTTTCTAAACGGCATTTCTATGGTTCTTCAATGGGGCTAGGATGTAAACGTGTTTCTGCTTCAAAGGAAAGCAGCTAGGAGAAAGTTTCTTTTGCCAGTGTGTGAGGGAGCTGGAAAGCTGCAGAATGGTGCAGGGGATTCCAGGCTAGGCCATTCCTGGCTGGGTCTATAAGCAGAAGGAGTGCTTTTTCTAAACGGCATTTCTATGGTTCTTCAATGGGGCTAGGATGTAAACGTGTTTCTGCTTCAAAGGAAAGCAGCTAGGAGAAAGTTTCTTTTGCCAGTGTGTGAGGGAGCTGGAAAGCTGCAGAATGGTGCAGGGGATTCCAGGCTAGGCCATTCCTGGCTGGGTCTATAAGCAGAAGGAGTGCTTTTTCTAAACGGCATTTCTATGGTTCTTCAATGGGGCTAGGATGTAAACGTGTTTCTGCTTCAAAGGAAAGCAGCTAGGAGAAAGTTTCTTTTGCCAGTGTGTGAGGGAGCTGGAAAGCTGCAGAATGGTGCAGGGGATTCCAGGCTAGGCCATTCCTGGCTGGGTCTATAAGCAGAAGGAGTGCTTTTTCTAAACGGCATTTCTATGGTTCTTCAATGGGGCTAGGATGTAAACGTGTTTCTGCTTCAAAGGAAAGCAGCTAGGAGAAAGTTTCTTTTGCCAGTGTGTGAGGGAGCTGGAAAGCTGCAGAATGGTGCAGGGGATTCCAGGCTAGGCCATTCCTGGCTGGGTCTATAAGCAGAAGGAGTGCTTTTTCTAAACGGCATTTCTATGGTTCTTCAATGGGGCTAGGATGTAAACGTGTTTCTGCTTCAAAGGAAAGCAGCTAGGAGAAAGTTTCTTTTGCCAGTGTGTGAGGGAGCTGGAAAGCTGCAGAATGGTGCAGGGGATTCCAGGCTAGGCCATTCCTGGCTGGGTCTATAAGCAGAATGAGTGCTTTTTCTAACGGCATTTCTATGGTTCTTCAATGGGGCTAGGATGTAAACGTGTTTCTGCTTCAAAGGAAAGCAGCTAGGAGAAAGTTTCTTTTGCCAGTGTGTGAGGGAGCTGGAAAGCTGCAGAATGGTGCAGGGGATTCCAGGCTAGGCCATTCCTGGCTGGGTCTATAAGCAGAAGGAGTGCTTTTTCTAAACGGCATTTCTATGGTTCTTCAATGGGGCTAGGATGTAAACGTGTTTCTGCTTCAAAGGAAAGCAGCTAGGAGAAAGTTTCTTTTGCCAGTGTGTGAGGGAGCTGGAAAGCTGCAGAATGGTGCAGGGGATTCCAGGCTAGGCCATTCCTGGCTGGGTCTATAAGCAGAAGGAGTGCTTTTTCTAAACGGCATTTCTATGGTTCTTCAATGGGGCTAGGATGTAAACGTGTTTCTGCTTCAAAGGAAAGCAGCTAGGAGAAAGTTTCTTTTGCCAGTGTGTGAGGGAGCTGGAAAGCTGCAGAATGGTGCAGGGGATTCCAGGCTAGGCCATTCCTGGCTGGGTCTATAAGCAGAAGGAGTGCTTTTTCTAAACGGCATTTCTATGGTTCTTCAATGGGGCTAGGATGTAAACGTGTTTCTGCTTCAAAGGAAAGCAGCTAGGAGAAAGTTTCTTTTGCCAGTGTGTGAGGGAGCTGGAAAGCTGCAGAATGGTGCAGGGGATTCCAGGCTAGGCCATTCCTGGCTGGGTCTATAAGCAGAAGGAGTGCTTTTTCTAAACGGCATTTCTATGGTTCTTCAATGGGGCTAGGATGTAAACGTGTTTCTGCTTCAAAGGAAAGCAGCTAGGAGAAAGTTTCTTTTGCCAGTGTGTGAGGGAGCTGGAAAGCTGCAGAATGGTGCAGGGGATTCCAGGCTAGGCCATTCCTGGCTGGGTCTATAAGCAGAAGGAGTGCTTTTTCTAAACGGCATTTCTATGGTTCTTCAATGGGGCTAGGATGTAAACGTGTTTCTGCTTCAAAGGAAAGCAGCTAGGAGAAAGTTTCTTTTGCCAGTGTGTGAGGGAGCTGGAAAGCTGCAGAATGGTGCAGGGGATTCCAGGCTAGGCCATTCCTGGCTGGGTCTATAAGCAGAAGGAGTGCTTTTTCTAAAGCGCATTTCTATGGTTCTTCAATGGGGCTAGGATGTAAACGTGTTTCTGCTTCAAAGGAAAGCAGCTAGGAGAAAGTTTCTTTTGCCAGTGTGTGAGGGAGCTGGAAAGCTGCAGAATGGTGCAGGGGATTCCAGGCTAGGCCATTCCTGGCTGGGTCTATAAGCAGAAGGAGTGCTTTTTCTAAACGGCATTTCTATGGTTCTTCAATGGGGCTAGGATGTAAACGTGTTTCTGCTTCAAAGGAAAGCAGCTAGGAGAAAGTTTCTTTTGCCAGTGTGTGAGGGAGCTGGAAAGCTGCAGAATGGTGCAGGGGATTCCAGGCTAGGCCATTCCTGGCTGGGTCTATAAGCAGAAGGAGTGCTTTTTCTAAACGGCATTTCTATGGTTCTTCAATGGGGCTAGGATGTAAACGTGTTTCTGCTTCAAAGGAAAGCAGCTAGGAGAAAGTTTCTTTTGCCAGTGTGTGAGGGAGCTGGAAAGCTGCAGAATGGTGCAGGGGATTCCAGGCTAGGCCATTCCTGGCTGGGTCTATAAGCAGAAGGAGTGCTTTTTCTAAACGGCATTTCTATGGTTCTTCAATGGGGCTAGGATGTAAACGTGTTTCTGCTTCAAAGGAAAGCAGCTAGGAGAAAGTTTCTTTTGCCAGTGTGTGAGGGAGCTGGAAAGCTGCAGAATGGTGCAGGGGATTCCAGGCTAGGCCATTCCTGGCTGGGTCTATAAGCAGAAGGAGTGCTTTTTCTAAACGGCATTTCTATGGTTCTTCAATGGGGCTAGGATGTAAACGTGTTTCTGCTTCAAAGGAAAGCAGCTAGGAGAAAGTTTCTTTTGCCAGTGTGTGAGGGAGCTGGAAAGCTGCAGAATGGTGCAGGGGATTCCAGGCTAGGCCATTCCTGGCTGGGTCTATAAGCAGAAGGAGTGCTTTTTCTAAACGGCATTTCTATGGTTCTTCAATGGGGCTAGGATGTAAACGTGTTTCTGCTTCAAAGGAAAGCAGCTAGGAGAAAGTTTCTTTTGCCAGTGTGTGAGGGAGCTGGAAAGCTGCAGAATGGTGCAGGGGATTCCAGGCTAGGCCATTCCTGGCTGGGTCTATAAGCAGAAGGAGTGCTTTTTCTAAACGGCATTTCTATGGTTCTTCAATGGGGCTAGGATGTAAACGTGTTTCTGCTTCAAAGGAAAGCAGCTAGGAGAAAGTTTCTTTTGCCAGTGTGTGAGGGAGCTGGAAAGCTGCAGAATGGTGCAGGGGATTCCAGGCTAGGCCATTCCTGGCTGGGTCTATAAGCAGAAGGAGTGCTTTTTCTAAACGGCATTTCTATGGTTCTTCAATGGGGCTAGGATGTAAACGTGTTTCTGCTTCAAAGGAAAGCAGCTAGGAGAAAGTTTCTTTTGCCAGTGTGTGAGGGAGCTGGAAAGCTGCAGAATGGTGCAGGGGATTCCAGGCTAGGCCATTCCTGGCTGGGTCTATAAGCAGAAGGAGTGCTTTTTCTAAACGGCATTTCTATGGTTCTTCAATGGGGCTAGGATGTAAACGTGTTTCTGCTTCAAAGGAAAGCAGCTAGGAGAAAGTTTCTTTTGCCAGTGTGTGAGGGAGCTGGAAAGCTGCAGAATGGTGCAGGGGATTCCAGGCTAGGCCATTCCTGGCTGGGTCTATAAGCAGAAGGAGTGCTTTTTCTAAACGGCATTTCTATGGTTCTTCAATGGGGCTAGGATGTAAACGTGTTTCTGCTTCAAAGGAAAGCAGCTAGGAGAAAGTTTCTTTTGCCAGTGTGTGAGGGAGCTGGAAAGCTGCAGAATGGTGCAGGGGATTCCAGGCTAGGCCATTCCTGGCTGGGTCTATAAGCAGAAGGAGTGCTTTTTCTAAACGGCATTTCTATGGTTCTTCAATGGGGCTAGGATGTAAACGTGTTTCTGCTTCAAAGGAAAGCAGCTAGGAGAAAGTTTCTTTTGCCAGTGTGTGAGGGAGCTGGAAAGCTGCAGAATGGTGCAGGGGATTCCAGGCTAGGCCATTCCTGGCTGGGTCTATAAGCAGAAGGAGTGCTTTTTCTAAACGGCATTTCTATGGTTCTTCAATGGGGCTAGGATGTAAACGTGTTTCTGCTTCAAAGGAAAGCAGCTAGGAGAAAGTTTCTTTTGCCAGTGTGTGAGGGAGCTGGAAAGCTGCAGAATGGTGCAGGGGATTCCAGGCTAGGCCATTCCTGGCTGGGTCTATAAGCAGAAGGAGTGCTTTTTCTAAACGGCATTTCTATGGTTCTTCAATGGGGCTAGGATGTAAACGTGTTTCTGCTTCAAAGGAAAGCAGCTAGGAGAAAGTTTCTTTTGCCAGTGTGTGAGGGAGCTGGAAAGCTGCAGAATGGTGCAGGGGATTCCAGGCTAGGCCATTCCTGGCTGGGTCTATAAGCAGAAGGAGTGCTTTTTCTAAACGGCATTTCTATGGTTCTTCAATGGGGCTAGGATGTAAACGTGTTTCTGCTTCAAAGGAAAGCAGCTAGGAGAAAGTTTCTTTTGCCAGTGTGTGAGGGAGCTGGAAAGCTGCAGAATGGTGCAGGGGATTCCAGGCTAGGCCATTCCTGGCTGGGTCTATAAGCAGAAGGAGTGCTTTTTCTAAACGGCATTTCTATGGTTCTTCAATGGGGCTAGGATGTAAACGTGTTTCTGCTTCAAAGGAAAGCAGCTAGGAGAAAGTTTCTTTTGCCAGTGTGTGAGGGAGCTGGAAAGCTGCAGAATGGTGCAGGGGATTCCAGGCTAGGCCATTCCTGGCTGGGTCTATAAGCAGAAGGAGTGCTTTTTCTAAACGGCATTTCTATGGTTCTTCAATGGGGCTAGGATGTAAACGTGTTTCTGCTTCAAAGGAAAGCAGCTAGGAGAAAGTTTCTTTTGCCAGTGTGTGAGGGAGCTGGAAAGCTGCAGAATGGTGCAGGGGATTCCAGGCTAGGCCATTCCTGGCTGGGTCTATAAGCAGAAGGAGTGCTTTTTGTAAAGCGAATTTCTATGGTTCTTCAATGGGGCTAGGATGTAAACGTGTTTCTGCTTCAAAGGAAAGCAGCTAGGAGAAAGTTTCTTTTGCCAGTGTGTGAGGGAGCTGGAAAGCTGCAGAATGGTGCAGGGGATTCCAGGCTAGGCCATTCCTGGCTGGGTCTATAAGCAGAAGGAGTGCTTTTTCTAAACGGCATTTCTATGGTTCTTCAATGGGGCTAGGATGTAAACGTGTTTCTGCTTCAAAGGAAAGCAGCTAGGAGAAAGTTTCTTTTGCCAGTGTGTGACGGCAGCTGGAAAGCTGCAGAATGGTGCAGGGGATTCCAGGCTAGGCCATTCCTGGCTGGGTCTATAAGCAGAAGGAGTGCTTTTTCTAAACGGCATTTCTATGGTTCTTCAATGGGGCTAGGATGTAAACGTGTTTCTGCTTCAAAGGAAAGCAGCTAGGAGAAAGTTTCTTTTGCCAGTGTGTGAGGAGCTGGAAAGCTGCAGAATGGTGCAGGGGATTCCAGGCTAGGCCATTCCTGGCTGGGTCTATAAGCAGAAGGAGTGCTTTTTCTAAACGGCATTTCTATGGTTCTTCAATGGGGCTAGGATGTAAACGTGTTTCTGCTTCAAAGGAAAGCAGCTAGGAGAAAGTTTCTTTTGCCAGTGTGTGAGGGAGCTGGAAAGCTGCAGAATGGTGCAGGGGATTCCAGGCTAGGCCATTCCTGGCTGGGTCTATAAGCAGAAGGAGTGCTTTTTCTAAACGGCATTTCTATGGTTCTTCAATGGGGCTAGGATGTAAACGTGTTTCTGCTTCAAAGGAAAGCAGCTAGGAGAAAGTTTCTTTTGCCAGTGTGTGAGGGAGCTGGAAAGCTGCAGAATGGTGCAGGGGATTCCAGGCTAGGCCATTCCTGGCTGGGTCTATAAGCAGAAGGAGTGCTTTTTCTAAACGGCATTTCTATGGTTCTTCAATGGGGCTAGGATGTAAACGTGTTTCTGCTTCAAAGGAAAGCAGCTAGGAGAAAGTTTCTTTTGCCAGTGTGTGAGGGAGCTGGAAAGCTGCAGAATGGTGCAGGGGATTCCAGGCTAGGCCATTCCTGGCTGGGTCTATAAGCAGAAGGAGTGCTTTTTCTAAACGGCATTTCTATGGTTCTTCAATGGGGCTAGGATGTAAACGTGTTTCTGCTTCAAAGGAAAGCAGCTAGGAGAAAGTTTCTTTTGCCAGTGTGTGACGGAGCTGGAAAGCTGCAGAATGGTGCAGGGGATTCCAGGCTAGGCCATTCCTGGCTGGGTCTATAAGCAGAAGGAGTGCTTTTTCTAAACGGCATTTCTATGGTTCTTCAATGGGGCTAGGATGTAAACGTGTTTCTGGTTCAAAGGAAAGCAGCTAGGAGAAAGTTTCTTTTGCCAGTGTGTGAGGGAGCTGGAAAGCTGCAGAATGGTGCAGGGGATTCCAGGCTAGGCCATTCCTGGCTGGGTCTATAAGCAGAAGGAGTGCTTTTTCTAAACGGCATTTCTATGGTTCTTCAATGGGGCTAGGATGTAAACGTGTTTCTGCTTCAAAGGAAAGCAGCTAGGAGAAAGTTTCTTTTGCCAGTGTGTGAGGGAGCTGGAAAGCTGCAGAATGGTGCAGGGGATTCCAGGCTAGGCCATTCCTGGCTGGGTCTATAAGCAGAAGGAGTGCTTTTTCTAAACGGCATTTCTATGGTTCTTCAATGGGGCTAGGATGTAAACGTGTTTCTGCTTCAAAGGAAAGCAGCTAGGAGAAAGTTTCTTTTGCCAGTGTGTGAGGGAGCTGGAAAGCTGCAGAATGGTGCAGGGGATTCCAGGCTAGGCCATTCCTGGCTGGGTCTATAAGCAGAAGGAGTGCTTTTTCTAAACGGCATTTCTATGGTTCTTCAATGGGGCTAGGATGTAAACGTGTTTCTGCTTCAAAGGAAAGCAGCTAGGAGAAAGTTTCTTTTGCCAGTGTGTGAGGGAGCTGGAAAGCTGCAGAATGGTGCAGGGGATTCCAGGCTAGGCCATTCCTGGCTGGGTCTATAAGCAGAAGGAGTGCTTTTTCTAAACGGCATTTCTATGGTTCTTCAATGGGGCTAGGATGTAAACGTGTTTCTGCTTCAAAGGAAAGCAGCTAGGAGAAAGTTTCTTTTGCCAGTGTGTGAGGGAGCTGGAAAGCTGCAGAATGGTGCAGGGGATTCCAGGCTAGGCCATTCCTGGCTGGGTCTATAAGCAGAAGGAGTGCTTTTTCTAAACGGCATTTCTATGGTTCTTCAATGGGGCTAGGATGTAAACGTGTTTCTGCTTCAAAGGAAAGCAGCTAGGAGAAAGTTTCTTTTGCCAGTGTGTGAGGCAGCTGGAAAGCTGCAGAATGGTGCAGGGGATTCCAGGCTAGGCCATTCCTGGCTGGGTCTATAAGCAGAAGGAGTGCTTTTTCTAAACGGCATTTCTATGGTTCTTCAATGGGGCTAGGATGTAAACGTGTTTCTGCTTCAAAGGAAAGCAGCTAGGAGAAAGTTTCTTTTGCCAGTGTGTGAGGGAGCTGGAAAGCTGCAGAATGGTGCAGGGGATTCCAGGCTAGGCCATTCCTGGCTGGGTCTATAAGCAGAAGGAGTGCTTTTTCTAAACGGCATTTCTATGGTTCTTCAATGGGGCTAGGATGTAAACGTGTTTCTGCTTCAAAGGAAAGCAGCTAGGAGAAAGTTTCTTTTGCCAGTGTGTGAGGGAGCTGGAAAGCTGCAGAATGGTGCAGGGGATTCCAGGCTAGGCCATTCCTGGCTGGGTCTATAAGCAGAAGGAGTGCTTTTTCTAAACGGCATTTCTATGGTTCTTCAATGGGGCTAGGATGTAAACGTGTTTCTGCTTCAAAGGAAAGCAGCTAGGAGAAAGTTTCTTTTGCCAGTGTGTGAGGGAGCTGGAAAGCTGCAGAATGGTGCAGGGGATTCCAGGCTAGGCCATTCCTGGCTGGGTCTATAAGCAGAAGGAGTGCTTTTTCTAAACGGCATTTCTATGGTTCTTCAATGGGGCTAGGATGTAAACGTGTTTCTGCTTCAAAGGAAAGCAGCTAGGAGAAAGTTTCTTTTGCCAGTGTGTGAGGGAGCTGGAAAGCTGCAGAATGGTGCAGGGGATTCCAGGCTAGGCCATTCCTGGCTGGGTCTATAAGCAGAAGGAGTGCTTTTTCTAAACGGCATTTCTATGGTTCTTCAATGGGGCTAGGATGTAAACGTGTTTCTGCTTCAAAGGAAAGCAGCTAGGAGAAAGTTTCTTTTGCCAGTGTGTGAGGGAGCTGGAAAGCTGCAGAATGGTGCAGGGGATTCCAGGCTAGGCCATTCCTGGCTGGGTCTATAAGCAGAAGGAGTGCTTTTTCTAAACGGCATTTCTATGGTTCTTCAATGGGGCTAGGATGTAAACGTGTTTCTGCTTCAAAGGAAAGCAGCTAGGAGAAAGTTTCTTTTGCCAGTGTGTGAGGGAGCTGGAAAGCTGCAGAATGGTGCAGGGGATTCCAGGCTAGGCCATTCCTGGCTGGGTCTATAAGCAGAAGGAGTGCTTTTTCTAAACGGCATTTCTATGGTTCTTCAATGGGGCTAGGATGTAAACGTGTTTCTGCTTCAAAGGAAAGCAGCTAGGAGAAAGTTTCTTTTGCCAGTGTGTGAGGGAGCTGGAAAGCTGCAGAATGGTGCAGGGGATTCCAGGCTAGGCCATTCCTGGCTGGGTCTATAAGCAGAAGGAGTGCTTTTTCTAAACGGCATTTCTATGGTTCTTCAATGGGGCTAGGATGTAAACGTGTTTCTGCTTCAAAGGAAAGCAGCTAGGAGAAAGTTTCTTTTGCCAGTGTGTGAGGGCAGCTGGAAAGCTGCAGAATGGTGCAGGGGATTCCAGGCTAGGCCATTCCTGGCTGGGTCTATAAGCAGAAGGAGTGCTTTTTCTAAACGGCATTTCTATGGTTCTTCAATGGGGCTAGGATGTAAACGTGTTTCTGCTTCAAAGGAAAGCAGCTAGGAGAAAGTTTCTTTTGCCAGTGTGTGAGGGAGCTGGAAAGCTGCAGAATGGTGCAGGGGATTCCAGGCTAGGCCATTCCTGGCTGGGTCTATAAGCAGAAGGAGTGCTTTTTCTAAAGCGAATTTCTATGGTTCTTCAATGGGGCTAGGATGTAAACGTGTTTCTGCTTCAAAGGAAAGCAGCTAGGAGAAAGTTTCTTTTGCCAGTGTGTGAGGGAGCTGGAAAGCTGCAGAATGGTGCAGGGGATTCCAGGCTAGGCCATTCCTGGCTGGGTCTATAAGCAGAAGGAGTGCTTTTTCTAAACGGCATTTCTATGGTTCTTCAATGGGGCTAGGATGTAAACGTGTTTCTGCTTCAAAGGAAAGCAGCTAGGAGAAAGTTTCTTTTGCCAGTGTGTGAGGGAGCTGGAAAGCTGCAGAATGGTGCAGGGGATTCCAGGCTAGGCCATTCCTGGCTGGGTCTATAAGCAGAAGGAGTGCTTTTTCTAAACGGCATTTCTATGGTTCTTCAATGGGGCTAGGATGTAAACGTGTTTCTGCTTCAAAGGAAAGCAGCTAGGAGAAAGTTTCTTTTGCCAGTGTGTGAGGGAGCTGGAAAGCTGCAGAATGGTGCAGGGGATTCCAGGCTAGGCCATTCCTGGCTGGGTCTATAAGCAGAAGGAGTGCTTTTTCTAAACGGCATTTCTATGGTTCTTCAATGGGGCTAGGATGTAAACGTGTTTCTGCTTCAAAGGAAAGCAGCTAGGAGAAAGTTTCTTTTGCCAGTGTGTGAGGGAGCTGGAAAGCTGCAGAATGGTGCAGGGGATTCCAGGCTAGGCCATTCCTGGCTGGGTCTATAAGCAGAAGGAGTGCTTTTTCTAAACGGCATTTCTATGGTTCTTCAATGGGGCTAGGATGTAAACGTGTTTCTGCTTCAAAGGAAAGCAGCTAGGAGAAAGTTTCTTTTGCCAGTGTGTGAGGGAGCTGGAAAGCTGCAGAATGGTGCAGGGGATTCCAGGCTAGGCCATTCCTGGCTGGGTCTATAAGCAGAAGGAGTGCTTTTTCTAAACGGCATTTCTATGGTTCTTCAATGGGGCTAGGATGTAAACGTGTTTCTGCTTCAAAGGAAAGCAGCTAGGAGAAAGTTTCTTTTGCCAGTGTGTGAGGGAGCTGGAAAGCTGCAGAATGGTGCAGGGGATTCCAGGCTAGGCCATTCCTGGCTGGGTCTATAAGCAGAAGGAGTGCTTTTTCTAAACGGCATTTCTATGGTTCTTCAATGGGGCTAGGATGTAAACGTGTTTCTGCTTCAAAGGAAAGCAGCTAGGAGAAAGTTTCTTTTGCCAGTGTGTGAGGGAGCTGGAAAGCTGCAGAATGGTGCAGGGGATTCCAGGCTAGGCCATTCCTGGCTGGGTCTATAAGCAGAAGGAGTGCTTTTTCTAAACCGAATTTCTATGGTTCTTCAATGGGGCTAGGATGTAAACGTGTTTCTGCTTCAAAGGAAAGCAGCTAGGAGAAAGTTTCTTTTGCCAGTGTGTGAGGGAGCTGGAAAGCTGCAGAATGGTGCAGGGGATTCCAGGCTAGGCCATTCCTGGCTGGGTCTATAAGCAGAAGGAGTGCTTTTTCTAAACGGCATTTCTATGGTTCTTCAATGGGGCTAGGATGTAAACGTGTTTCTGCTTCAAAGGAAAGCAGCTAGGAGAAAGTTTCTTTTGCCAGTGTGTGAGGGAGCTGGAAAGCTGCAGAATGGTGCAGGGGATTCCAGGCTAGGCCATTCCTGGCTGGGTCTATAAGCAGAAGGAGTGCTTTTTCTAAAGGGCATTTCTATGGTTCTTCAATGGGGCTAGGATGTAAACGTGTTTCTGCTTCAAAGGAAAGCAGCTAGGAGAAAGTTTCTTTTGCCAGTGTGTGAGGGAGCTGGAAAGCTGCAGAATGGTGCAGGGGATTCCAGGCTAGGCCATTCCTGGCTGGGTCTATAAGCAGAAGGAGTGCTTTTTCTAACCGGCATTTCTATGGTTCTTCAATGGGGCTAGGATGTAAACGTGTTTCTGCTTCAAAGGAAAGCAGCTAGGAGAAAGTTTCTTTTGCCAGTGTGTGAGGGAGCTGGAAAGCTGCAGAATGGTGCAGGGGATTCCAGGCTAGGTCATTCCTGGCTGGGTCTATAAGCAGAAGGAGTGCTTTTTCTAAACGGCATTTCTATGGTTCTTCAATGGGGCTAGGATGTAAACGTGTTTCTGCTTCAAAGGAAAGCAGCTAGGAGAAAGTTTCTTTTGTCAGTGTGTAAGGGAGCTGGAAAGCTGACAGAATGGTGCAGGGGATTCCAGGCTAGGCCATTCCTGGCTGGGTCTATAAGCAGAATGAGTGCTTTTTCTAAAGGGCATTTCTATGGTTCTTCAATGGGGCTAGGATGTAAACGTGTTTCTGCTTCAAAGGAAAGCAGCTAGGAGAAAGTTTCTTTTGCCAGTGTGTGAGGGAGCTGGAAAGCTGCAGAATGGTGCAGGGGATTCCAGGCTAGGTCATTCCTGACTGGGTCTATAAGCAGAAGGAGTGCTTTTTCTAAACGGCATTTCTATGGTTCTTCAATGGGGCTAGGATGTAAACGTGTTTCTGCTTCAAAGGAAAGCAGCTAGGAGAAAGTTTCTTTTGCCAGTGTGTGACGCAGCTGGAAAGCTGCAGAATGGTGCAGGGGATTCCAGGCTAGGCCATTCCTGGCTGGGTCTATAAGCAGAATGAGTGCTTTTTCTAAAGGGCATTTCTATGGTTCTTCAATGGAGCTAGGACGTAAACGTGTTTCTGCTTCAAAGGAAAGCAGCTAGGAGAGAGTTTCTTTTGCCAGTGTGTGACACAGTTGGAAAGATGCAGAATGGTGTAGGGGATTCCAGGCTAGGTCATGCCTGACTGGGTCTATAAGCAGAAGGAGTGCTTTTTGTAAAGCGAATTTCTATGGTGCTTCAATAGGGATAGGATGTAAACGTGTTTCTGCTTCAAAGGAAAGCAGCTAGGAGAAAGTTTCTTTCACCAGTGTGTGAGGGAGCTGGAAAGCTACAGAATGGTGCAGGGGATTCCAGGCTAGGCCATTCCTGGCTGGGTCTATAAGCAGAATGAGTGCTTTTTCTAAAGGGCATTTCTCTGGTTCTTCAATGGGGCTAGGATGTAAACATGTTTCTGCTTCAAAGGAAAGCAGCTAGGAGAGAGTTTCTTTTGCCAGTGTGTGACACAGCTGGAAAGCTGCAGAATGGTGTAGGGGATTCCAGGCTAGGTCATGCCTGACTGGGTACAGAAGCAGAATGAGTGCTTTTTCAAAATGGCATTTCTATGGTTCTTCAATGGGGCTAGGATGTAAACGTGTTTCTGCTTCAAAGGAAAGCAGCTAGGAGAAAGTTTCTTTTGCCAGTGTGTTACGCAGCTGGAAAGCTGCAGAATGGTGCAGGGGATTCCAGGCTAGGCCATTCCTGGCTGGGTCTACACGCAGAAGGAGTGCTTTTTGTAAACCGAATTTCTATGGTTCTTCAATGGGGCTAGGATGTAAACGTGTTTCTGCGTCAAAGGAAAGCAGCTAGGAGAAAGTTTCTTTTGCCAGTGTGTGAGGGAGCTGGAAAGCTACAGAATGGTGCAGGGGATTCCAGGCTAGGTCATTCCTCACTGGGTCTATAAGCAGAATGAGTGCTTTTTGTAAAGCGAATTTCTATGGTTCTTCAATAGGGATAGGATGTAAACGTGTCTCTGCTTCAAAGGAAAGCAGCTAGGAGAAAGTTTCTTTTGCCAGTGTGTGAGGGAGCTGGAAAGCTGCAGAATGGTGTAGGGGATTCCAGGCTAGGTCATGCCTGACTGGGTCTATAAGCAGAAGGAGTGCTTTTTGTAAAGCGAATTTCTATGGTGCTTCAATAGGGATAGGATGTAAACGTGTTTCTGCTTCAAAGGAAAGCAGCTAGGAGAAAGTTTCTTTTGCCAGTGTGTTGTGCATCTGGAAAGCTGCAGAATGGTGCAGGGGATTCCAGGCTAGGTCATTCCTGACTGGGTCTCTAAGCAGAAGGAGTGCTTTTTCTAAAGGGCATTTCTATGGTTCTTCAATGGGGCTAGGATGTAAACGTGTTTCTGCTTCAAAGGAAAGCAGCTGGGAGAAAGTTTCTTTTGCCACTGTGTGAGGGAGCTGGAAAGCTACAGAATGATGCAGGGGATTCCAGGCTAGGCCATTCCTGGCTGGGTCTATAAGCAGAAGGAGTGCTTTTTGTAAACCGAATTTCTCTGGTTCTTCAATGGGGCTAGGATGTAAATGTGTTTCTGCTTCAAAGGAAAGCAGCTAGGAGAAAGTTTCTTTTGCCAGTGTGTGAGGGCAGCTGGAAAGCTGCAGAATGGTGCAGGGGATTCCAGGCTAGGCCATTCCTGGCTGGGTCTATAAGCAGAAGGAGTGCTTTTTGTAAAGCGAATTTCTATGGTTCTTCAATGGGGCTAGGATGTAAACGTGTTTCTGCTTCAAAGGAAAGCAGCTAGGAGAAAGTTTCTTTTGCCAGTGTGTGAGGGAGCTGGAAAGCTACAGAATGGTGCAGGGGATTCCAGGCTAGGTCATTCCTGACTGGGTCTATAAGCAGAAGGAGTGCTTTTTCTAAACGGCATTTCTATGGTTCTTCAATGGGACTACGATGTAAACGTGTTTCTGCTTCAAAGGAAAGCAGCTAGGAGAAAGTTTCTTTTGCCAGTGTGTTACGCAGCTGGAAAGCTGCAGAATGGTGAAGGGGATTCCAGGCTAGGCCATTCCTGGCTGGGTCTATAAGCAGAAGGAGTGCTTTTTCTAAACGGCATTTCTCTGGTTCTTCAATGGGGCTAGGATGTAAACGTGTTTCTGCTTCAAAGGAAAGTACCTAGGAGAAAGTTTCTTTTGCCAGTGTGTGAGGGAGCTGTAAAGCTACAGAATGATGCAGGGGATTCCAGGCTAGGCCATTCCTGGCTGGGTCTATAAGCAGAAGGAGTGCTTTTTGTAAATCGAATTTCTCTGGTTCTTCAATGGGGCTAGGATGTAAACGTGTTTCTGCTTCAAAGGAAAGCAGCTAGGAGAGAGTTTCTTTTGTCAGTGTGTAAGGGAGCTGGAAAGCTGCAGGATGGTGTAGGGGATTCCAGGCTAGGCCATTCCTGGCTGGGTCTATAAGCAGAAGGAGTGCTTTTTCTAAAGGGCATTTCTATGGTTCTTCAATGGGGCTAGGATGTAAACGTGTTTCTGCTTCAAATGAAAGCTGCTGGGAGAAAGTTTCTTTTGCCAGTGTGTGAGGGAGCTGGAAAGCTGCAGAATGGTGCAGGGGATTCCAGGCTAGGCCATTCCTGGCTGGCTCTATAAGCAGAAGGAGTGCTTTTTCTAAAGCGCATTTCTATGGTTCTTCAATGGGGCTAGGATGTAAACGTGTTTCTGCTTCAAAGGAAAGCAGCTAGGAGAAAGTTTCTTTTGCCAGTGTGTGAGGGAGCTGGAAAGCTACAGAATGGTGCAGGGGATTCCAGGCTAGGCCATTCCTGGCTGGGTCTATAAGCAGAAGGAGTGCTTTTTGTAAACGGCATTTCTATGGTTCTTCAATGGGGCTAGGATGTAAACGTGTTTCTGCTTCAAAGGAAAGCAGCTAGGAGAAAGTTTCTTTTGCCAGTGTGTGAGGGAGCTGGAAAGCTGCAGAATGGTGCAGGGGATTCCAGGCTAGGCCATTCCTGGCTGGGTCTATAAGCAGAAGGAGTGCTTTTTCTAAAGGGCATTTCTATGGTTCTTCAATGGGGCTAGGATGTAAACGTGTTTCTGCTTCAAAGGAAAGCAGCTAGGAGAAAGTTTCTTTTGCCAGTGTGTGAGGGTGCTGGAAAGCTGCAGAATGGTGCAGGGGATTCCAGGCTAGGCCATTCCTGGCTGGCTCTATAAGCAGAAGGAGTGCTTTTTCTAAAGGGCATTTCTATGGTTCTTCAATGGGGCTAGGATGTAAACGTGTTTCTGCTTCAAAGGAAAGCAGCTAGGAGAAAGTTTCTTTTGCCAGTGTGTGATGCAGCTGGAAAGCTGCAGAATGGTGAAGGGGATTCCAGGCTAGGTCATTCCTGACTGGGTCTATAAGCAGAAGGAGTGCTTTTTCTAAACGGCATTTCTATGGTTCTTCAATGGGGCTAGGATGTAAACGTGTTTCTGCTTCAAAGGAAAGCAGCTAGGAGAAAGTTTCTTTTGCCAGTGTGTGAGGGAGCTGGAAAGCTGCAGATGGTGCAGGGGATTCCAGGCTAGGCCATTCCTGGCTGGGTCTACACGCACAACGAGTGCTTTTTCTAAAGCGAATTTCTATGGTTCTTCAATGGGGCTAGGATGTAAACGTGTTTCTGCTTCAAAGGAAAGGAGCCAGGAGAAAGTTTCTTTTGCCAGTGTGTTATGCAGCTGGAAAGCTGCAGAATTGTGCAGGGGATTCCAGGCTAGGCCATTCCTGGCTGGGTCTATAAGCAGAAGGAGTGCTTTTTCTAAACGGCATTTCTATGGTTCTTCAATGGGGCTAGGATGTAAACGTGTTTCTGCTTCAAAGGAAAGCAGCTAGGAGAAAGTTTCTTTTGCCAGTGTGTTACGCAGCTGGAAAGCTACAGAATGGATTAGGGGATTCCAGGCTAGGCCATTCCTCACTGGGTCTATAAGCAGAAGGAGTGCTTTTTGTAAAGCGCATTTCTATGGTTCTTCAATAGGGATAGGATGTAAACGTGTTTCTGCTTCAAAGGAAAGCAGCTAGGAGAAAGTTTCTTTTGCCAGTGTGTGAGGGAGCTGGAAAGCTACTGATGGTGCAGGGGATTCCAGGCTAGGCCATTCCTGGCTGGGTACAGAAGCAGAATGAGTGCTTTTTCAAAATGGCATTTCTATGGTTCTTCAATGGGGCTAGGATGTAAACGTGTTTCTGCTTCAAAGGAAAGCAGCTAGGAGAAAGTTTCTTTTGCCAGTGTGTTACGCAGCTGGAAAGCTGCAGAATGGTGCAGGGGATTCCAGGCTAGGCCATTCCTGGCTGGGTCTACACGCAGAAGGAGTGCTTTTTGTAAACCGAATTTCTATGGTTCTTCAATGGGGCTAGGATGTAAACGTGTTTCTGCGTCAAAGGAAAGCAGCTAGGAGAAAGTTTCTTTTGCCAGTGTGTGAGGGAGCTGGAAAGCTACAGAATGGTGCAGGGGATTCCAGGCTAGGTCATTCCTCACTGGGTCTATAAGCAGAATGAGTGCTTTTTGTAAAGCGAATTTCTATGGTTCTTCAATAGGGATAGGATGTAAACGTGTCTCTGCTTCAAAGGAAAGCAGCTAGGAGAAAGTTTCTTTTGCCAGTGTGTGAGGGAGCTGGAAAGCTACAGAATGGTGCAGGGGATTCCAGGCTAGGCCATTCCTGGCTGGGTCTATAAGCAGAAGGAGTGCTTTTTCAAAACGGCATTTCTATGGTTCTTCAATGGGGCTAGGATGTAAACGTGTTTCTGCTTCAAAGGAAAGCAGCTAGGAGAAAGTTTCTTTTGCCAGTGTGTGAGGGAGCTGGAAAGCTACAGAATGGTGCAGGGGATTCCAGGCTAGGCCATTCCTGTCTGGGTCTATAAGCAGAATGAGTGCTTTTTGTAAACCGAATTTCTATGGTTCTTCAATGGGACTAGGATGTAAAATGTGTTTCTGCTTCAAAGGAAAGCAGCTAGGAGAGAGTTTCTTTTGCCAGTGTGTGACACAGCTGGAAAGCTGCAGAATGGTGTAGGGGATTCCAGGCTAGGTCATTCCTGACTGGGTCTATAAGCAGAAGGAGTGCTTTTTGTAAAGCGAATTTCTATGGTTCTTCAATAGGGATAGGATGTAAACGTGTTTCTGCTTCAAAGGAAAGCAGGTAGGAGAAAGTTTCTTTTGCCAGTGTGTTATGCAGCTGGAAAGCTGCAGAATTGTGCAGGGGATTCCAGGCTAGGCCATTCCTGGCTGGGTCTATAAGCAGAAGGAGTGCTTTTTCTAAAGGGCATTTCTCTGGTTCTTCAATGGGGCTAGGATGTAAACGTGTTTCTGCTTCAAAGGAAAGCAGCTGGGAGAAAGTTTCTTTTGCCAGTGTGTGAGGGAGCTGGAAAGCTGCAGAATGGTGCAGGGGATTCCAGGCTAGGCCATTCCTGGCTGTCTCTCTAAGCAGAAGGAGTGCTTTTTCTAAAGGGCATTTCTATGGTTCTTCAATGGGGCTAGGATGTAAACGTGTTTCTGCTTCAAAGGAAAGCAGCTAGGAGAAAGTTTCTTTTGCCAGTGTGTGAGGGAGCTGGAAAGCTACAGAATGATGCAGGGGATTCCAGGCTAGGCCATTCCTGGCTGGGTCTATAAGCAGAAGGAGTGCTTTTTGTAAACCGAATTTCTCTGGTTCTTCAATGGGGCTAGGATATAAACGTGTTTCTGCTTCAAAGGAAAGCAGCTAGGAGAAAGTTTCTTTTGCCAGTGTGTTACGCAGCTGGAAAGCTGCAGAATGGTGAAGGGGATTCCAGGCTAGGTCATTCCTGACTGGGTCTATAAGCAGAAGGAGTGCTTTTTCTAAACGGCATTTCTCTGGTTCTTCAATGGGGCTAGGATGTAAATGTGTTTCTGCTTCAAAGGAAAGCAGGTAGGAGAAAGTTTCTTTTGCCAGTGTGTGAGGGAGCTGGAAATCTGCAGAATGGTGCAGGGGATTCCAGGCTAGGCCATTCCTGGCTGGGTCTATAAGCAGAATGATTGCTTTTTGTAAACGGCATTTCTCTGGTTCTTCAATGGGGCTAGGAGGTAAACGTGTTTCTGCTTCAAAGGAAAGCAGCTAGGAGAAAGTTTCTTTTGCCAGTGTGTGAGGGAGCTGGAAAGCTGCAGATGGGGCAGAGGATTCCAGGCTAGGCCATTCCTGGCTGGGTCTGCACGCAGAAGGAGTGCTTTTTGTAAAGCGAATTTCTATGGTTCTTCAATGGGGCTAGGATGGAAACGTGTTTCTGCTTCAAAGGAAAGGAGCCAGGAGAAAGTTTCTTTTGCCAGTGTGTTACGCAGCTGGAAAGCTGCAGAATGGTGAAGGGGATTCCAGGATAGGCCATTCCTGGCTGGGTCTATAAACAGAAGGAGTGCTTTTTCTAAAGGGCATTTCTATGGTTCTTCAATGGGGCTAGGATGTAAACGTGTTTCTGCTTCAAAGGAAAGCAGGTAGGAGAAAGTTTCTTTTGCCAGTGTGTGAGGGAGATGGAAAGCTACAGAATGGTTGTCTTGGGTTCAAATGCAAGTTCCCAGAGACTCTTATAAATTTGGTAGACCCAATGACAATTTATAGAATTTATAGAGTTTATAGAGTAACCTCCCCTCCTCCCCCTCCTTTCCCCAAAAGACAGGGAGAGAGATAAGAGGTAGGGACACCCCCAATAAATCAATCTCACTCGATTTGGAAGTTAAAAAGGAAAAGTTTAACAATAACTTAGAAAAAAGGGATTGGAGGTAGGGGAGTTTACAAAGGATAAGGAAGGGAAAACGGCAAAATACAAAACAGGGATGGATACAACCCGAGTAGTGTGATGGTGTCTCTGCCTCGTGGCTGGTATGCAGTATCAGTGTGTGTGTGTGTGATCATGAACGCAGGTAAGAGGAGAAACGAACAAGAGCAAGAGAGCGAGGAGCAGGAAGTGCTCCTCTTTTATACCGCAGGAAGTGGGGGGAGTGGGCTAACCATCACCTGGAGTGTGGCCCACCCCTGAGGAGGGGCCGAGACCCCTAGGGTCAGGTTCAGGGTCACTCCCCCAGGAGTGTTAACCCTATACATTCCACCCCTTGGTTAGACCACTTCCACCTTCCTATGAAACAGTCTTCTTCTCCAAAGATGGGAAAAGTGTCCATGGGTTAAGAGTTCGTGAAGTCCTTCTTGGTCCCCGGCTGTATCTCAAGGCGATGTGCTCCTCTGGTCCGGTGCAGGTTGGTGAGATGTGAGCAGGACAGGAACGGAAGAAAAGTCAGTGAAGCAGGAACAGTTCTTGTTGGAACTCAGGAAAAGAGTCTTTTCCCTCTGTGAAGAAAACATCAGGAACAGTCTCTTGGTGTCTGGCATCAGGGGAACAGGTGTGGATGAGATGGCTGTAGACATCCTCTGGAGGGAAATCAGGAACAGTCTCTCACTGCAGGGCATCAGTGACGAATCAGATGCAGGGTTCTGGTTGGACGCCGTGGTGTGATGTGATGTTGTAGGACTCTGGATAGCTGCTGCTGTGATGTAGGTTCTGTTGGACGCCGTGTAGTGGTGAGAGTATAACTACAAAAACAACTTGTAACCCCTTATGAACTATAATACAAGTATTGCACAACTATGATACAAGTATTGCACAACTATGATACAACTATTATACAAGATAACCTGAAAGTATCTGGAACACATGGAATCAACTCTGAGATTTCAAAACCTTTTCAGCTAAAGAGAGATTTCTCTGAGGGACACACTCGATAACACCAGTTTCCATCATCACCCAGTATGTGTGACCAGGACCCTCTGCAGATACCACCCCTTTGATAGGTTTTCCCCCACCAGAGGCAGGAGCAACCCACACGGTCTTTCCCAGTAGATTCCTTTCACAGACCACAGGAACTCCATCTCCCTCAACTGTGGGCAGTAGGGCAGACTGAGCAGGGCCAGCTCTGTTAACTGATCCCCTGCTATTCACCAGCCAAGTGGCTTCTGCAAGGTGCTTCTCCCAGTTTCTGAGAGTTCCACCTCCCATAGCCTTCAGGGTGGTTTTCAGCAGACCATTGTGTCGCTCAATCTTTCCTGCAGCCTGTGGGTAGTATGGGATGTGATAAACCCATTCTATCCCATGCTCTTTTGCCCAGTTGCTTACAAGGTGGTTCTTGAAATGGGTCCTATTGTCTGACTCAATCCTCTCTGGGGTACCGTGTCTCCACAGGATGTGGCTCTGCAGGCCCAGAATGGTGTTACGGGCAGTAGCATGAGGTACTGGGTAGGTTTCCAGCCACCCCGTGCTTCCCTCCACCATGGTTAACACATACTGCTTGCCACTGCGAGACCGAGGCAGAGTGATGTAATCAATCTGCCAGGCCTCCCCATACCTGTACTTTGACCACCGTCCCCCGTACCACAAAGGCTTCATGCGCTTAGCTTGCTTTATGGTGGCACAGATGTCACATTCATGGATAACCTGAGTTATGGCCTCCATGGATATGTCCACGGATCTGTCTCGGGCCCATTGGTATGTGGCATCTCTTCCTTGGTGACCAGAAGAGTCATGTGCCCACCGAGCTAAGAACAGTTCACCTTTGTGCTTCCAGTCCAGGTCAATCTGGCAGATGTGGGCAGCCTGGTCAGCTTGGTGGTTATGCTGCTGTTCTTCAGTGGCTCTGCTCTTTGGGATGTGAGCACTGATGTGTCGGATTTTAACTGGCAGTTTGTCCAGGCGTGCAGAAATGTCTTGCCAGAGATCAGCAGCCCAAATAGGCTTCCCTTTTCTCTGCCAATCATTTCTCTTCCACTCCTTCAGCCACCCCCATAAAGCATTTGCTACCATCCATGAGTCGGTGTAGATGTATAGCATTGGCCACTGCTCTCGTTCTGCAATGTCCAGGGCCAGCTGGATGGCTTTCACCTCAGCATACTGGCTGGATTCGCCTTCTCCATCTCTTGCCTCTGCAACCCTGCGTGTGGGGTTCCAGACGGCAGCCTTCCATCTTCGCTTGCTGCCTACCAGGCTGCAGGATCCATCTGTGAAGAGAGCATATGCCTTTTCCTCCTCAGGGAGGTCACTGTATGGGGGGGCTTCCTCGGCACGGGTCACTGCCTTCTCTTCTGCTGGCTTTCCGAAGTCAGTGCCCTCTGGCCAGTTGGTGATGACCTCTACAATGCCTGGGCGCTCGAGAGTCCCCATCCTAGCCCTCTGAGTTATCAGAGCCATCCACTTACTCCAAGTGGCATCTGTGGCATGGTGCGGAGTCGAACCCTTCCCTTTAAACATCCAAGTCAGGACTGGAAGCCTTGGAGCTAAAAGGAGTGGTGACTCCGTCCCAATCACCTCAGAGGCAGCTCTGACTCCCTCATAGGCAGCTAGGATTTCTTTCTCTGTGGGGGTATACTTGGTCTCTGAGCCTTTGTACGCCTTGCTCCAGAACCCGAGTGGGCGGCCTCTTGTCTCATCAGGAGCTTTCTGCCATAGGCTCCAGCTAGGACCATTCTCACCGGCTGCTGTGTAGAGAATGTTCTTAATCTCTGGGCCGGTTCGGACTGGTCCCAAGGCCATGGCATGGACCACCTCTCGTTTGATCTGGTCAAATGCCACCTGCTGCTCAGGTCCCCACTCAAAGTTATTCCTCTTTCTTGTAACGTCAAAGAGGGGTTTCACAATTTGACTGTACCCGGGAATGTGCATCTTCCAAAAGCCCACAAACCCCAGGAAGGATTGTGTCTCCTTCCGGTTAGTGGGTTCCACCATAGTGGCCACTTTATTCACCACATCCATAGGGATGTGGCGTCGGCCATCCTGCCATCGAACTCCCAGGAACTGGATCTCTCTGGCAGGCCCTTTCACTTTGCTTCTCTTAATGGCAAAACCAGCATCCAACAGGATATTAATGATCTTCTCACCCTTCTGGAAGACCTCCTCTGCTGTCTCACCCCATACAATGATGTCATCGATGTACTGCAGATGTTCCGGAGCTCCACCCTTCTCCAGTGCAGTCTGGATGATGCCATGGCAGATTGTAGGGCTGTGCTTCCACCCTTGAGGCAGTCTGTTCCAGTGGTACTGGACTCCTCTCCAGGTGAAGGCAAACTGTGGCCTACATTCTTCTGAAATGGGGATGGAGAAGAAAGCATTAGCAATGTCAATTGTGGCATACCATTTGGCCTCCTTTGTTTCCAGTTCATACTGCAGCTCCAACATATCAGGCACGGCTGCGCTGATTGGAGGAGTCACTTCGTTCAGGCCTCGGAAATCCACCGTGAGTCTCCACTCCCCTGTCTCCTTTCGCACTGGCCATATCGGGCTGTTGAAGGGCGAGTGGCTCTTGCTGATGACAAGCTGCTGCTCCAGGCGGCGAATCAGCTGCTGTATGGGTAGCAGGGAGTCTCTGTTGGTGCGGTATTGCCTGCGATGAACTACATGAGAAGCAATAGGTAACTTGACATCTTCCACCTTGTGGGTACCAACCACGGAAGGGTCATCTGACAAGCCAGGCATGATAGACAGCTGCTCTTTGTCTGCAGTCTCTACAGCTGCTATGCCAAAAGCCCACTTGTTCCCCTTCGGATCTTTAAAGTACCCTTCCCGGAGAAAGTCGATCCCCAGGATGCAAGGTGCATCAGGGCCAGTTACTATGGAGTGCTTCTCCCACACATTCCCGGTGAGGCTTATCTCAGCCTGCAGCACAGTCAACTCCTGAGACCCCCCTGTGACTCCTGCAATTGTAACAGTTTCTGTCCCCCTGTGGCTGGAGGGGATCAGAGTGCATTGGGCACCGGTGTCTACCAACGCTCTGTACTTCTCGGCTTCAGAAGTGCCAGGCCATTTCACAAACACGTCCCAATATACTCTGTTATCCCTGGCCTCCGCCTGGCTGGAGACAGGGCACCTCTAATTCTGAGCAGTGTGACTGCATGAGGCACATGGACCTGAGTTACTGGCTTCACCACCCCTTGAGCGAGAGCGCTGCCTGCGGGACACTGGGGCAACCCCTCTTCTGGAGGAGTTATTCCCTGTGTTTGTCCCCTGCAGTTCCCTTACCCTGGCCGATAGAGCTGAGGTGGGCTGGCCATGCCATCTATCCATGTTTTCCCCATGGTCACACAGTGTTCTCCAGAGTGACCCCCTGTGTGTACCCTGTCTGCTCTGGGCTGGTCTCCTGCGGGGAGGAGGAGGAGCACGGCGGCGTGTGTTCCTTATAGCTGAGACTTGCACCCATTCTGAAGGTGAAGAGCAGTCATCCTCTGCCTTCTGCATTTCAGAGAAAGAGGCTTTTAGCTCGTTCATTTCTTGGGTGAGGGTCTCTACAGTGGCAATTAAGGTTTTCCTCGACAAACTGTCTTCAAACTGTCTTAGGTCATTCACAAACTCCCTGATTGTGGGAAGGTTGTTGGGGTCTCTGCCCGGCAGCAGTGCTCCCAATGTGGGGGCATATGTGGAAGGGGCACACTGAGTCAGTTTCTTTAAGAGGGCTGGCTTCATGCGGACATCATCAGGGTCCGAGGGCCTCTGGTCGGCTCCATAAATTATCTCTTGAACCGCCATTTGCCTCAGGTATGAGATCCCCTGTTCCATATCTGTCCATCTAAGGGGATGGAAAATCATGTCATCCTTAGTCGGGTACCTGTACCTCACAGCTATCAGAAGCCTGGCCCAAAGTGAGTGGGTACCATCGAGCCTTCCCAGTTCCTTATCCACACCTCCATCCCTCGACAAGGATCCCAGTTGCTTTGCCTCCCTCTGATCTAGGTCCACAGTTTCTGCTCCTTCATCCCAGCATTTCAAAAGCCAGGCTAAAAGGGACTGTCCGTTTGCCCTTGCATACTCCTGCCTTATGTGCCTGATTTCCTTTCTGGGCGTGGAGCTGATAAGGATCACTCCATTATCAGGTCCATTTCCAGCTGGTTGCTGTTGCTGGGGGGTGCTGGTTCCCGAAGAGGTCCCTTGCCCTGGATCGGTATCTGCGGGAGGGTTTTGATTTGATCTTGCTGGCCGCGTGGTAATTGGCGCTAGGTGAAGGGGGCTGGGCTGAGGGGGCAGGGTCCGGGGGGGCTGCCCTGGGCGGGACCGGAGGCGGAGTTCGGGGCGGAGCCGCGCTAGGGGCGGTGCCTGCGCTGGGGGCGGCCGGAACGGCCTGACCTGTCGCCCAACCCCCGCAGCTACAGCTCAGGCAGTGAGGGCCGCCCCTCCCCCTAAGCACCCTAATGGCGGCGCCCACCCGATACTTCCACGTGTCCCAGTTCACCGCTATCTTATTAATTCCCAAACCCAAATTTACACACAGTGAAATAACAGCTATCCAGTACCATTTTTCCCCCAAAATATCTGGAGCTTCTGTGCTCCAATGCATATACTCAGATTGATTCCATGTTCCAGAAACATTTCTAAACACAGTGATATTACTAACAGAATTCAGGAAATAGGCATAGACTCGGGCAGGCAAATGCTTAGAATATTCCCAGAGCATATCAATGACAATCCAGAAGACATGGTAACTTATAAACTTTAACAGCCAGCCCCACAACAGCCATGCAAAAGCGTTAATTGTTGGGAGAAGGAAAGAAATGGACACCGCAGCCAATCCAATATGGATTATAAGCAGGTGACAACTTTATTGGAGCAGCAGCGTTCTTTTATAGCAAGCAGCTAAGGTATTCCACTGTCAGCAATTGCTTATCTATAGCTCTACGGGATGCACTTGTGTGGTCCTTTCCTTCAAAACAAGTATTGTGTTCCTTCTTCATAACAGGAAACACATCCTTTTTCCCCTTGTTTACCACTTTGCCCAAGGACAGTGTCCTTGGTCACTTTGTCACATCAGCATGTTGCAATCTCTTCATTCTGCTGACCCACCAATTTCATATATTCTCCATGCCCATTCTCTCTTAGCCATTCCTCAACAATTCCCCCGTTTTGTTTTTGGGCCAGCAGAATGGGTGCCCGGGTTGCTTTCTCCACACCACGCAAGATGCATGAGTAGGCTATCCTAATAATCAAGAGTACAAGGAGAACTATTCCTAGCAAGCGAAGCACTTCCTTAATAAGGCTCAGGAGCCATGGTGAAAGTCCACCAGCAAGAGACTGAAGCCATTCGTCAAAGGGGCTCATCTCCTGCTTTACCTTCTGCGTATGTTCCTTCAACCATGTCAGTTTTTTGTGAATTGACTCACTATGATCTGACAGATTAAAGCAACACATACCTTCAAAATCTTCACACCCATGGCCCTGGGCAAGCAATAGGAAGTCTATAGCGGTGCGGTTCTGAAGCAAAGCGTGTCTAAGGCTATTCTGATCTACTAGCAGCTGCTGTAAAATGTCGGTCGTTACATTGGCTTGTTTAACTGACCAACATGCCAATTTATCTATTTGTCGCAATGCCCGGGCAGCAGCAACCCCAGGTGCGAAAAGGGAGGCAAACACCCTAGCGGTGAAAGACCAAAGCTCTACATCATCCTTACAGTCTGGACCTAGTGCGGATATTGAACGTTTCTCCCGCCTTACCAGGCCTGACAGTTTGGTTATGTTCAGCCAATCCCGATGGTGAGGGGCAAAGAGACTAAGCCTCCCTAAATAGCAGGGCCCACCATAGGCATTCCTCGGTATCCCCTGCCATGCTCTGTCACCACATATTAGAAACACGTTGGGCGGTAAGGCCTTGGCTGTCTTGTTGTTCCATAGCAGGGGTATGTTACTTTTCCTAATGTCCTCAGTATTACTGAAGAGAACACTGGTGGCCCCATAAGCTCCTGTACTACAATTATAGGCCTGAAATCCACTGTATGCATTACAAATACTAGTGCCATAGTACCCACCAAGAGATAAGAAGTCATCATAAGGTGGCCCAGGTGACACGTCTGTCCATTGGAAATTTTTCTCAGGGCTTTTAGACAGTACACCCAGCATTTGGGCTACATGTACCATAACGTTCATACCCCTAAACTTGTCCCCAAATACAAAGCAAGTCTTACTCCACCCCTCTTTTTGATGTCCTATCCTTTGGGAGCCCAATAACTGCAGCTCTTGAGGGTCCCAAGGCATTAAAACATTCAGCCCCTGCAAGAGGGTGGTTGCACACTCAGCAGGGGTTTTGGAGTTGATACAGCTGCCAGTGGTCTAGTAGTCTCCCCCTTTTTGTTTTTTGCTTGGGTGGCAGCACCAAGCAACGTGTGCTTAGCAGGCAGGATGTTCCAGGGGCTTGTCGATGGCCGCAAGTGGCCAGCAGCAAGTTGCTCTTGTACCAATAGATGGGCTTGTTGCAGTCTCTCCTTCTTAAGAGGCCACTGTTCCACCCACACCAGGTCGTTGGTTAGCCAGGTCAAAGGTATGGGGAAAGACCGCTCGACAGTGGCCACTGCTAAAAAGGGGTCTCATTAGTTAGTCGAACCCCTAGTTGGGAAAGAGCATCTCGGCCCAAGAGGCCATTGACACTATGTGGCAGGTGCATGATGGTGATATGCAAGCGGGCACTTCGGCTATCTAGCGTCAAGGTGAGCTGTTCAACTGATTGTTGCACACTGGCTGTGCCCCCAACACCTTCAACCCCTTTTGCACCTGCAGTGGAAGGCCAGTGCTTGGGCCAGTTTCTGCTTGCCACTATGGTGATGTCTGCACCAGTGTCCATCAGCATGGTAAGCTGCAGTCCATCCCTTCCATTAGAAAGGGTTACTGTGACTTCTGGTCGGTGCCTCATGTTCATTGTCAGCATAGCAGCTGTTCCGGTAGAGCCAAATCCTTGAGCCGCCCTTTCTGTCTGTGTCAGGGGCTGGAGGTGACCGGTAAGATGAGGGTACGGTACTAACTGAGCGATGCGGCTTCCAGCTGGTATGTGGATAGGTGGGAACAAGGTGTACAGCATGATTTGAATAGTTCCGGTGTAGTCTGCATCGATGACGCCAGGAACAATGCTCAGTCCTTTAATTGCAGAACTAGATCGTCCCAATAACAATGCGCCGACTTGACATCCGTTAATGACCAGGGGTCCGTTTGTCGTGGTGGCAATCCTGGTCGGGCGTGTGTCGACTAGGGTACAGTCTACTGCCGTTGCCAGGTCCAAGCCGATGCTTCCCCTGGTTGCTGGCTGTAGGTCACCGGAGCCGCTACTTGTGTCGGTGCGCGGGGGCCGTTCGCGCTCCGCTTCCCGTTTCCCGGCGATCGGCATGCTAGCGTAGCGTGGTTTGAAGTTCGGCAGTGGTCACAGAAGACGCTCTGAGCTCGGCAGCGGTCCTTGTAATGTCCCGGCTGTCCGCACCGAAAGCAGCGCTCTTGTCGCCGTGGCAACCTCCTCGGCGCTTGCACCAGGGGTGCGAGCGCGGCCAGGACTTTCTCAACCTGCGTCTCTACCACCCGCTCCAGGGCGTTCCCTGCCCCCACTGTGGCTGGGTCCTGAGCCTGCACTTGGTATGCTCCCGGACCTGACTGACCCCCCACGCTCTCCAGCCGCTGGACGCGCTCTAACATGTCCTGTACCGAGGCATCTTGCGGCAAAGTAACCAGGACCTCCCGAACCCGTGGCAGGGCGTTCTCAAATGCTAACTTCCTACCAAGGGTGTCTGTTACATGTTCAGGGTGACCCGATAGTGCAAGGGCTTCATGCAGCCTGTCCAGGAAACTGCTATAGGGCTCACCTGGCTTCTGTTTGACGGATAGGTAAGAGGGAGAATGGGTCCCTACCTTCACATCCTTCAATGCTACTTGTGCCAGTCTCATAGCTTCCTGCAGCACAGCTGGGGGTAGGACTAGCTGAGCTTGTACCCCTACATAGCCGCCCTTGCCCAGTAATTGTTCTGCCGTCATTCCTGCCAGGGGGTCCCCTTGTGCCCGAGGGAGCGTGGCTGCCATCTGACAGTACCTCTCCCACTGAGTGGTGAACTGCATCTGCTGGGACGGGGTTAGAATCATTCGCACTACTTGCTTTATGTCCTCCTGCACTAATGTCCCACTTGCTGAGAACACATACTGCAACATTTGTCGGGCGGGCTCACCGTGCAGCCCCGATTGCCTAACCGTCTCCCGGAGCTGCGTTAGCAGCTTCCAGTCAAAGGCTTCATGCTCCCCCCGTAACTGGCCCCGCGCCTGTGGCTGATACACTACTGGCCACGCCTTGAGCAGCTCATTAGCAGCCTCCATATCGCCCGCGGCTGCAGCCTGTCTCGCTATCAGATGCCACGGCTGGCATTTCGGCGGGGGCAGCTGATTGTGCACGGAAGTCCCTGAGTCTTTCTCCTCTCCTGTCCTTTCCTCTTCCCGAGCCTCCTCCTTTCCTGCACGCACCGCCCACGCTCTGTCTTTACGCCGCCGCTTTTTAAACAGTTTTTTGAACACTTCTTCCATTGCCCCCTCGTTCTCACTGAAATCACTGCTGCTCCCATCAGTCGCGGTGCTGTCCGAATCGCTGCAGCGGGACGGGGCAGTGGAGCCGCTGACCGACCCCTGCAGCGAGGTCTGAGTGGTCGCTTCAGTGAGGAAGGGATTATTGCGGGGCGGGGCAGTGGGGAATGTGGAGGGCTCCTCACTCGGTGCCGGCGATTCTGATGAATACGGCGGTGGTGAGGTGGCGGCTGAAGACAGAGCTCCGGCTTCAGCCGCAGTTCGGGCAACCGTTACCGGTAGCCCCACGGAGGGGGTGCCAGGAGCAAGCAGCTGAAAAACTCCCCCTGGCCGGCCCTCCGGGCACTGAGGCTTATCAAGTTTCATCGTTACGGCAGCGGCAAGATCCTTCTCTGCCTTGTATCTCTTAATTGCATTTATCGTCTCTCGCCAGGGCACTTGGAGCTTCTTAGCTTCCCTCTTATCACTGATAACATCATCCCATAAATCACTTCCGAATGCTCGCCACTCGGCTTCGTCAAAGTAAGCGTCCCCGGTTTTAAAATAGCCCTTCGTGCAACCATAGGCACACAAGCCGGGCAATAACCTTAGGTTATAGTCCACTTTTCGCTTTTCTAAAAAGCTTCTGAGCAAAGAAAGCGCTACCTCTTTATCCATGCTGGCCAGCCTTAATCGCGCCTCCTGCTCTGCGACGGAGTGAGCTGTTTCTCACCCCCGGGCCCCTCTGGGTCCCCGACCGCCCTCTCGGCCATGGCGTCGCCGCTCCGGTGCCCGCTCACCGGTCCTGTCTTCTCCCAGTTCTCGGTTAACCCCTTCAAATGAGGGGTCCCTGTTCGGGCGCCACTGTTGGGAGAAGGAAAGAAATGGACACCGCAGCCAATCCAATATGGATTATAAGCAGGTGACAACTTTATTGGAGCAGCAGCGTTCTTTTATAGCAAGCAGCTAAGGTATTCCACTGTCAGCAATTGCTTATCTATAGCTCTACGGGATGCACTTGTGTGGTCCTTTCCTTCAAAACAAGTATTGTGTTCCTTCTTCATAACAGGAAACACATCCTTTTTCCCCTTGTTTACCACTTTGCCCAAGGACAGTGTCCTTGGTCACTTTGTCACATCAGCATGTTGCAATCTCTTCATTCTGCTGACCCACCAATTTCATATATTCTCCATGCCCATTCTCTCTTAGCCATTCCTCAACAGTTAATGATTAAGACTTTCAGAATATCCATTTTTTTTTTTTTAACTTCCAAATCTTCTCTGAAAGAATTCTTTCTACCTAGCCCCACGTTGGGCGCCAAATAAATTTTCTTGGGTTCAAATGCAAGTTCCCAGAGACTCTTATAAATTTGGTAGACCCAATGACAATTTATAGAATTTATAGAGTTTATAGAGTAACCTCCCCTCCTCCCCCTCCTTTCCCCAAAAGACAGGGAGAGAGATAAGAGGTAGGGACACCCCCAATAAATCAATCTCACTCGATTTGGAAGTTAAAAAGGAAAAGTTTAACAATAACTTAGAAAAAAGGGATTGGAGGTAGGGGAGTTTACAAAGGATAAGGAAGGGAAAACAGCAAAATACAAAACAGGGATGGATACAACCCGAGTAGTGTGATGGTGTCTCTGCCTCGTGGCTGGTATGCAGTATCAGTGTGTGTGTGTGTGATCATGAACGCAGGTAAGAGGAGAAACGAACAAGAGCAAGAGAGCGAGGAGCAGGAAGTGCTCCTCTTTTATACCGCAGGAAGTGGGGGGAGTGGGCTAACCATCACCTGGAGTGTGGCCCACCCCTGAGGAGGGGCCGAGACCCCTAGGGTCAGGTTCAGGGTCACTCCCCCAGGAGTGTTAACCCTATACAATGGTACAGGAGATTCCTGGATAGGCCATTCCTGGCTGGGTCTATAAGCAGAATGATTGCTTTTTGTAAACGGCATTTCTATGGTTCTTCAATGGGGCTAGGATGTAAAATGTGTTTCTGCTTCAAAGGAAAGCAGCTAGGAGAAAGTTTCTTTTGCCAGTGTGTTACGCAGCTGGAAAGCTGCAGAATGGTGCAGGGGATTCCAGGCTCGGTCATTCCTCACTGGGTCTATAAGCAGAAGGAGTGCTTTTTGTAAACCGAATTTCTATGGTTCTTCAATGGGGCTAGGATGTAAACGAGTGTCTGCTTCAAAGGAAAGCAGCTAGGAGAAAGTTTCTTTTGCCAGTGTGTGACGCAGCTGGAAAGCTGCAGAATGGTGCAGGGGATTCCAGGCTAGGTCATTCCTCTCTGGGTCTATAAGCAGAAGGAGTGCTTTTTGTAAACCGAATTTCTATTGTTCTTCAATAGAGATAGGATGTAAACGTGTGTCTGCTTCAAAGGAAAGCAGCTAGGAGAAAGTTTCTTTTGCCAGTGTGTGACGCAGCTGGAAAGCTGCAGAATGGTGTAGGGGATTCCAGGCTAGGTCATTCCTGACTGGGTCTATAAGCAGAAGGAGTGCTTTTTGCAAAGCGAATTTCTATGGTTCTTCAATAGGGATAGGATGTAAACGTGTTTCTGCTTCAAAGGAAAGCAGCTAGGAGAAAGTTTCTTTTGCCAGTGTGTGAGGGAGCTGGAAAGCTACAGAATGATGCAGGGGATTCCAGGATAGGCCATTCCTGGCTGGGTCTATAAACAGAAGGAGTGCTTTTTCTAAAGGGCATTTCTATGGTTCTTCAAAGGGGCTAGGATGTAAATGTGTTTCTGCTTCAAAGGAAAGCAGCTAGGAGAAAGTTTCTTTTGCCAGTGTGTTATGCAGCTGGAAAGCTGCAGAATGGTGAAGGGGATTCCAGGCTAGGTCATTCCTGACTGGGTCTATAAGCAGAAGGAGTGCTTTTTCTAAACGGCATTTCTATGGTTCTTCAATGGGGCTAGGATGTAAACGTGTTTCTGCTTCAAAGGAAAGCAGCTAGGAGAAAGTTTCTTTTGCCAGTGTGTGAGGGAGCTGGAAAGCTGCAGATGGTGCTAGGGATTCCAGGCTAGGCCATTCCTGGCTGGGTCTATAAGCAGAAGGAGTGCTTTTGGTAAAGCGAATTTCTATGGTTCTTCAATGGGGCTAGGATGTAAACGTGTTTCTGCTTCAAAGGAAAGCAGCTAGGAGAAAGTTTCTTTTGCCAGTGTGTGAGGGAGCTGGAAAGCTGCAGAATGGTGCAGGGGATTCCAGGCTAGGCCATTCCTGGCTGGGTCTATAAGCAGAAGGAGTGCTTTTTCAAAACGCATTCTTATTGTTCTTCAATAGGGCTAGGATGTAAACGTGTTTCTGCTTCAAAGGAAAGCAGCTAGGAGAAAGTTTCTTTTGCCAGTGTGTGAGGGAGCTGGAAAGCTACAGAATGATGCAGGGGATTCCAGGCTAGGCCATTCCTGGCTGGGTCTATAAGCAGAAGGAGTGCTTTTTCTAAACGGAATTTCTATGGTTCTTCAATGGGGCTAGGATGTAAACGTGTTTCTGCTTCAAAGGAAAGCAGCTAGGAGAAAGTTTCTTTTGCCAGTGTGTGAGGGAGCTGGAAAGCTACAGAATGATGCAGGGGATTCCAGGCTAGGCCATTCCTGGCTGGGTCTATAAGCAGAAGGAGTGCTTTTTCTAAACAGCATTTCTATGGTTCTTCAATGGGGCTAGGATGTAAACGTGTTTCTGCTTCAAAGGAAAGCAGCTAGGAGAAAGTTTCTTTTGCCAGTGTGTGAGGGAGCTGGAAAGCTGCAGAATGGTGCAGGGGATTCCAGGCTAGGCCATTCCTGGCTGGGTCTACACGCAGAAGGAGTGCTTTTTGTAAAGTGAATTTCTATGGTTCTAAAATGAGGCTAGGATGTCAAGTGTTTCTGCTTCAAAGGAAAGGAGCCAGGAGAAAGTTTCTTTTGCCAGTGTGTGAGGGAGCTGGAAAACTACAGAATGGTGCAGGGGATTCCAGGCTAGGCCATTCCTGGCTGGGTCTACACGCAGAAGGAGTGCTTTTTCTAAACGGCATTTCTATGGTTCTAAAATGGGGCTAGGATGTCAATTGTTTCTGCTTCAAAGGAAAGGAGCCAGGAGAAAGTTTCTTTTGCCAGTGTGTGAGGGAGCTGGAAAGCTGCAGAATGGTGCAGGGGATTCCAGGCTAGGCCATTCCTGGCTGGGTCTACACGCAGAAGGAGTGCTTTTTCTAAACGGAATTTCTATGGTTCTTCAATGGGGCTAGGATGTAAACTTGTTTCTGCTTCAAAGGAAAGCAGCTAGGAGAGAGTTTCTTTTGCCAGTGTGTGACACAGCTGGAAAGCTGCAGAATGGTGTAGGGGATTCCAGGCTAGGTCATTCCTGACTGGGTCTAAAAGCAGAAGGAGTGCTTTTTGTAAAGCGAATTTCTATGGTTCTTCAATAGGGATAGGATGTAAACGTGTTTCTGCTTCAAAGGAAAGCAGCTAGGAGAAAGATTCTTTTGCCAGTGTGTTTGGGAGCTGGAAAGCTGCAGAATGGTGCAGGGGATTCCAGGCTAGGCCATTCCTGGCTGGGTCTATAAGAAGAAGTGGTGCTTTTTGTAAACCGTATTTCTATGGTTCTTCAATGGGGCTAGGATGTAAACGAGTTTCTGCTTCAAAGGAAAGCAGCTAGGAGAAAGTTTCTTTTGCCAGTGTGTGAGGGAGCTGGAAAGCTACAGAATGATGCAGGGGATTCCAGACTAGGCCATTCCTGGCTGGGTCTATAAGCAGAAGGAGTGCTTTTTCTAAAGGGCATTTCTCTGGTTCTTCAATGGGGCTAGGATGTAAACGTGTTTCTGCTTCAAAGGAAAGCAGCTAGGAGAAAGTTTCTTTTGCCAGTGTGTGAGGGAGCTGGAAAGCTGCAGAATGGTGCAGGGGATTCCAGGCTAGGCCATTCCTGGCTGGGTCTACATGCAGAAGGAGTGCTTTTTGTAAAGTGAATTTCTATGGTTCTAAAATGGGGCTAGGATGTCAAGTGTTTCTGCTTCAAAGGAAAAGAGCCAGGAGAAAGTTTCTTTTGCCAGTGTTTGAGGGAGCTGGAAAACTACAGAATGGTGCAGGGGATTCCAGGCTAGGCCATTCCTGGCTGGGTCTACACGCAGAAGGAGTGCTTTTTCTAAACAGCATTTCTATGGTTCTTCAATGGGGCTAGGATGTAAACCTGTTTCTGCTTCAAAGGAAAGCAGCTAGGAGAAAGTTTCTTTTGCCAGTGTGTGAGGGAGCTGGAAAGCTGCAGAATGGTGCAGGGAATTCCAGGCTAGGCCATTCCTGGCTGGGTCTACACGCAGAAGGAGTGCTTTTTGTAATGTGAATTTCTATGGTTCTAAAATGGGGCTAGGATGTCAAGTGTTTCTGCTTCAAAGGAAAGGAGCCAGGAGAAAGTTTCTTTTGCCAGTGTGTGAGGGAGCTGGAAAACTACAGAATGGTGCAGGGGATTCCAGGCTAGGCCATTCCTGGCTGGGTCTATAAGCAGAAGGAGTGCTTTTTCTAAACGGCATTTCTATGGTTCTTCAATGGGGCTAGGATGTAAACGTGTTTCTGCTTCAAAGGAAAGCAGCTAGGAGAAAGTTTCTTTTGCCAGTGTGTGAGGGAGCTGGAAAGCTACAGAATGATGCAGGGGATTCCAGGCTAGGCCATTCCTGGCTGGGTCTATAAGCAGAAGGAGTGCTTTTTCTAAACGGCATTTCTCTGGTTCTTCAATGGGGCTAGGATGTAAACGTGTTTCTGCTTCAAAGGAAAGCAGCTAGGAGAAAGTTTCTTTTGCCAGTGTGTGAGGGAGCTGGAAAGCTACAGAATGATGCAGGGGATTCCAGGCTAGGCCATTCCTGGCTGGGTCTATAAGCAGAAGGAGTACTTTTTGTAAAGTGCATTTCTATGGTTCTTCAATGGGGCTAGGATGTAAAGTGTTTCTGCTTCAAAGGAAAGCAGCTAGGAGAAAGTTTCTTTTGCCAGTGTGTGAGGGAGCTGGAAAGCTGCAGAATGGTGCAGGGGATTCCAGGCTAGGCCATTCCTGGCTGGGTCTACACGCAGAAGGAGTGCTTTTTCTAAACGGCATTTCTATGGTTCTTCAATGGGGCTAGGATGTAAACGTGTTTCTGCTTCAAAGGAAAGCAGCTAGGAGAAAGTTTCTTTTGCCAGTGTGTTACGCAGCTGGAAAGCTGCAGAATGGTGCAGGGGATTCCAGGCTAGGCCATTCCTGGCTGGGTCTATAAGCAGAAGGAGTGCTTTTTCTAAACGGCATTTCTATGGTTCTTCAATGGGGCTAGGATGTAAACGTGTTTCTGCTTCAAAGGAAAGCAGCTAGGAGAAAGTTTCTTTTGCCAGTGTGTGACGCAGCTGGAAAGCTGCAGAATGGTGCAGGGGATTCCAGGCTAGGCCATTCCTGACTGGGTCTATAAGCAGAAGGAGTGCTTTTTGTAAAGCGAATTTCTATGGTTCTTCAATAGGGATAGGATGTAAACGTGTTTCTGCTTCAAAGGAAAGCAGCTAGGAGAAAGTTTCTTTTGCCAGTGTGTGAGGGAGCTGGAAAGCTGCAGAATGGTGCAGGGGATTCCAGGCTAGGCCATTCCTGGCTGGGTCTATAAGCAGAAGGAGTGCTTTTTGTAAAGCGAATTTCTATGGTTCTTCAATGGGGCTAGGATGTAAACGTGTTTCTGCTTCAAAGGAAAGCAGCTAGGAGAAAGTTTCTTTTGCCAGTGTGTGAGGGAGCTGGAAAGCTGCAGAATGGTGCAGGGGATTCCAGGCTAGGCCATTCCTGGCTGGGTCTATAAGCAGAAGGAGTGCTTTTTGTAAACCGAATTTCTATGGTTCTTCAATGGGGCTAGGATGTAAACGTGTTTCTGCTTCAAAGGAAAGCAGCTAGGAGAAAGTTTCTTTTGCCAGTGTGTGAGGGAGCTGGAAAGCTGCAGAATGGTGCAGGGGATTCCAGGCTAGGCCATTCCTGGCTGGGTCTATAAGCAGAAGGAGTGCTTTTTGTAAAGCGAATTTCTCTGGTTCTTCAATGGGGCTAGGATGTAAACGTGTTTCTGCTTCAAAGGAAAGCAGCTAGGAGAAAGTTTCTTTTGCCAGTGTGTGACGCAGCTGGAAAGCTACAGAATGGTGCAGGGGATTCCAGGCTAGGTCATTCCTGACTGGGTCTATAAGCAGAAGGAGTGCTTTTTGTAAAGCGAATTTCTATGGTTCTTCAATGGGGCTAGGATGTAAACGTGTTTCTGCTTCAAAGGAAAGCAGCTAGGAGAAAGTTTCTTTTGCCAGTGTGTGAGGGAGCTGGAAAGCTGCAGAATGGTGCAGGGGATTCCAGGCTAGGCCATTCCTGGCTGGGTCTACAAGCAGAAGGAGTGCTTTTTGTAAAGTGAATTTCTATGGTTCTAAAATGGGGCTAGGATGTCAAGTGTTTCTGCTTCAAAGGAAAGGAGCCAGGAGAAAGTTTCTTTTGCCAGTGTGTGAGGGAGCTGGAAAACTACAGAATGGTGCAGGGGATTCCAGGCTAGGCCATTCCTGGCTGGGTCTACACGCAGAAGGAGTGCTTTTTCTAAACGGCATTTCTATGGTTCTTCAATGGGGCTAGGATGTAAACGTGTTTCTGCTTCAAAGGAAAGCAGCTAGGAGAAAGTTTCTTTTGCCAGTGTGTGAGGGAGCTGGAAAGCTACAGAATGATGCAGGGGATTCCAGACTAGGCCATTCCTGGCTGGGTCTATAAGCAGAAGGAGTGCTTTTTCTAAAGGGCATTTCTCTGGTTCTTCAATGGGGCTAGGATGTAAACGTGTTTCTGCTTCAAAGGAAAGCAGCTAGGAGAAAGTTTCTTTTGCCAGTGTGTGAGGGAGCTGGAAAGCTGCAGAATGGTGCAGGGGATTCCAGGCTAGGCCATTCCTGGCTGGGTCTACACGCAGAAGGAGTGCTTTTTCTAAACGGCCTTTCTATGGTTCTTCAATGGGGCTAGGATGTAAACGTCTTTCTGCTTCAAAGGAAAGCAGCTAGGAGAAAGTTTCTTTTGCCAGTGTGTGAGGGAGCTGGAAAACTACAGAATGGTGCAGGGGATTCCAGGCTAGGCCATTCCTGACTGGGTCTATAAGCAGAAGGAGTGCTTTTTGTAAAGGAAATTTCTATGGTTCTTCAATGGGGCTAGGATGTAAACGTGTTTCTGCTTCAAAGGAAAGCAGCTAGGAGAAAGTTTCTTTTGCCAGTGTGTGAGGGAGCTGGAAAGCTGCAGAATGGTGTAGGGGACTCCAGGCTATGTCATTCCTGGCTGAGTCTATAAGCAGAAGGAGTGCTCTTTTTAAACGGCATTTCTATGGTTCTTCAATGGGGCTAGGATGTAAACGTGTTTCTGCTTCAAAGGAAAGCAGCTAGGAGAAAGTTTCTTTTGCCAGTGTGTGAGGGAGCTGGAAAGCTGCAGAATGGTGCAGAGGATTCCAGGCTAGGCCATTCCTGGCTGGGTCTATAAGCAGAAGTGGTACTTTTGGTAAAGCGAATTTCTATGGTTCTTCAATGGGGCTAGGATGTAAACGTGTTTCTGCTTCAAAGGAAAGCAGCTAGGAGAAAGTTTCTTTTGCCAGTGTGTTACGCAGCTGGAAAGCTGCAGAATGGTGCAGGGGATTCCAGGCTAGGCCATTCCTGACTGGGTCTATAAGCAGAAGGAGTGCTTTTTCTAACAGGCATTTCTATGGTTCTTCAATGGGGCTAGGATGTAAACGTGTTTCTGCTTCAAAGGAAAGCAGCTAGGAGAAAGTTTCTTTTGCCAGTGTGTGAGGGAGCTGGAAAGCTACAGAATGGTGCAGGGGATTCCAGGCTAGGCCATTCCTGGCTGGGTCTATAAGCAGAAGGAGTGCTTTTTGTAAAGCGAATTTCTATGGTTCTTCAATGGGGCTAGGATGTAAACGTGTTTCTGCTTCAAAGGAAAGCAGCTAGGAGAAAGTTTCTTTTGCCAGTGTGTGAGGGAGCTGGAAAGCTGCAGAATGGTGTAGGGGATTCCAGGCTAGGTCATTCCTGGCTGAGTCTATAAGCAGAAGGAGTGCTCTTTCTAAACGGAATTTCTATGGTTCTTCAATGGGGCTAGGATGTAAACGTGTTTCTGCTTCAAAGGAAAGCAGCTAGGAGAGAGTTTCTTTTGCCAGTGTGTGACACAGCTGGAAAGCTGCAGAATGGTGTAGGGGATTCCAGGCTAGGTCATTCCTGACTGGGTCTAAAAGCAGAAGGAGTGCTTTTTGTAAAGCGAATTTCTATGGTTCTTCAATAGGGATAGGATGTAAACGTGTTTCTGCTTCAAAGGAAAGCAGCTAGGAGAAAGATTCTTTTGCCAGTGTGTGAGGGAGCTGGAAAGCTGCAGAATGGTGCAGGGGATTCCAGGCTAGGCCATTCCTGGCTGGGTCTACAATCAGAAGGAGTGCTTTTTCTAAAGGGCATTTCTCTGGTTCTTCAATGGGGCTAGGATGTAAACGTGTTTCTGCTTCAAAGGAAAGCAGCTAGGAGAAAGTTTCTTTTGCCAGTGTGTGAGGGAGCTGGAAAGCTGCAGAATGGTGCAGGGGATTCCAGGCTAGGCCATTCCTGGCTGGGTCTATAAGAAGAAGTAGTGCTTTTTGTAAACCGAATTTCTATGGTTCTTCAATGGGGCTAGGATGTAAACGAGTTTCTGCTTCAAAGGAAAGCAGCTAGGAGAAAGTTTCTTTTGCCAGTGTGTGAGGGAGCTGGAAAGCTACAGAATGATGCAGGGGATTCCAGACTAGGCCATTCCTGGCTGGGTCTATAAGCAGAAGGAGTGCTTTTTCTAAAGGGCATTTCTCTGGTTCTTCAATGGGGCTAGGATGTAAACGTGTTTCTGCTTCAAAGGAAAGCAGCTAGGAGAAAGTTTCTTTTGCCAGTGTGTGAGGGAGCTGGAAAGCTGCAGAATGGTGCAGGGGATTCCAGGCTAGGCCATTCCTGGCTGGGTCTACACGCCGAAGGAGTGCTTTTTGTAAAGTGAATTTCTATGGTTCTAAAATGGGGCTAGGATGTAAAAGTGTTTCTGCTTCACAGGAAAGGAGCCAGGAGAAAGTTTCTTTTGCCAGTGTGTGAGGGAGCTGGAAAACTACAGAATGGTGCAGGGGATTCCAGGCTAGGCCATTCCTGGCTGGGTCTATAAGCAGAAGGAGTGCTTTTTCTAAACGGCATTTCTATGGTTCTTCAATGGGGCTAGGATGTAAACGTGTTTCTGCTTCAAAGGAAAGCAGCTAGGAGAAAGTTTCTTTTGCCAGTTGTATAGGGTTAACACTCCTGGGGGAGTGACCCTGAACCTGAACCTAGGGGTCTTGGCCCCTCCTCAGGGGTGGGCCACACTCCAGGTGATGGTTAGCCCACTCCCCCCACTTCCTGTGGTATAAAAGACAGGAGTTCTCCTGTCTCTTCCTCTTTTCGCCCTCTTTCTCCCTACCTGCGTTCACGAATACACACACACTGATACTGCATACCAGCCACGAGGCAGAGACACCATCACACTACTCGGGTTGTATCCATCCCTGTTTTGTATTTTGCTGTTTTCCCTTCCTTATCCCTTTGTAAACTCCCCTACCTCCAATCCCTTTTTCTAAGTTATTGTTAAACTTTTCCTTTTTAACTTCCAAATCGAGTGAGATTGATTTATTGGGGGTGTCCCTACCTCTTATCTCTCTCCCTGTCTTTCGGGGAAAGGAGGGGGAGGAGGGGAGGGCACTCTATAAATTCTATAAATTGTCATTGGGTCTACCAAATTTATAAGAGTCTCTGGGAACTTGCATTTGAACCCAAGACAATTTATTTTGGCGCCCAACGTGGGGCTAGGTAGAAAGAATTCTTTCAGAGAAGATTTGGAAGTTAAAAAATGGATATTCTGAAAGTCTTAATCATTAACGCATTTGCATGGCTGTTGTGGGGCTGGCTGTTAAAGTTTATAAGTTACCATGTCTTCTGGATTGTCATTGATATGCTCTGGGAATATTCTAAGCATTTGCCTGCCCGAGTCTATGCCTATTTCCTGAATTCTGTTAGTAATATCACTGTGTTTAGAAATGTTTCTGGAACATGGAATCAATCTGAGTATATGCATTGGAGCACAGAAGCTCCAGATATTTTGGGGGAAAAATGGTACTGGATAGCTGTTATTTCACTGTGTGTAAATTTGGGTTTGGGAATTAATAAGATAGCGGTGAACTGGGACACGTGGAAATATCGAGTGGGCGCCGCCATTAGGGTGCTTAGGGGGAGGGGTGGTCCTCACTGCCCCAGCTGCAGTTGCGGGGGTTGGGCGACAGGGCAGACAGAGCAGGCCGTTCCGGCCGCCCCGAGCGCAGGCACTGCCCCTAGCGCGGCTCCGCCCCGAACTCCGCCTCCGGTCCCGCCCAGGGCAGCCCCCCGGACCCTGCCCCCTCAGCCCAGCCCCCTTCACCTAGCGCCAATTACCACGCGGCCAGCAAGATCAAATCAAAACCCTCCCGCAGATACCGATCCGGGGCAAGGGACCTCTTCGGGAACCAGCACCCCCCAGCAACAGCAACCAGCTGGAAATGGACCTGATAATGGAGTGATCCTTATCAGCTCCACGCCCAGAAAGGAAATCAGGCACATAAGGCAGGAGTATGCAAGGGCAAACGGACAGTCCCTTTTAGCCTGGCTTTTGAAATGCTGGGATGCAGGAGCAGAAACAGTGGACCTAGATCACAGGGAGGCGAAGCAGCTGGGATCCTTGTCGAGGGATGGAGGTGTGGATAAGGAGCTGGGAAGGCTCGATGGTACCCACTCACTTTGGGCCAGGCTTCTGATAGCTGTGAGGTACAGGTACCCGACTAAGGATGACATGATTTTCCATCCCCTTAGATGGACAGATATGGAACAGGGGATCTCATACCTGAGGCAAATGGCGGTTCAAGAGATAATTTATGGAGCCGACCAGAGGCCCTCGGACCCTGATGATGTCCGCATGAAGCCAGCCCTCTTAAAGAAACTGACTCAGTGTGCCCCTTCCACATATGCCCCCACATTGGGAGCACTGCTGCTGGGCAGAGACCCCAACAACCTTCCCACAATCAGGGAGTTTGTGAATGACCTAAGACAGTTTGAAGACAGTTTGTCGAGGAAAACCTTAATTGCCACTGTAGAGACCCTCACCCAAGAAATGAACGAGCTGAAAGCCTCTTTCTCTGAAATGCAGAAGGCAGAGGATGACTGCTCTTCACCTTCAGAATGGGTGCAAGTCTCAGCTATAAGGAACACACGCCGCCGTGCTCCTCCTCCTCCCCGCAGGAGACCAGCCCAGAGCAGACAGGGTACACACAGGGGGTCACTCTGGAGAACACTGTGTGACCATGGGGAAAACATGGATAGATGGCATGGCCAGCCCACCTCAGCTCTATGGGCCAGGGTAAGGGAACTGCAGGGGACAAACACAGGGAATAACTCCTCCAGAAGAGGGGTTGCCCCAGTGTCCCGCAGGCAGCGCTCTCGCTCAAGGGGTGGTGAAGCCAGTAACTCAGGTCCATGTGCCTCATGCAGTCACACTGCTCAGAATTAGAGGTGCCCTGTCTCCAGCCAGGCGGAGGCCAGGGATAACAGAGTATATTGGGACGTGTTTGTGAAATGGCCTGGCACTTCTGAAGCCGAGAAGTACAGAGCGTTGGTAGACACCGGTGCCCAATGCACTCTGATCCCCTCCAGCCACAGGGGGACAGATACTGTTACAATTGCAGGAGTCACAGGGGGGTCTCGGGAGTTGACTGTGCTGCAGGCTGAGATAAGCCTCACCGGGAATGTGTGGGAGAAGCACTCCATAGTAACTGGCCCTGATGCACCTTGCATCCTGGGGATTGACTTTCTCCGGGAAGGGTACTTTAAAGATCCGAAGGGGAACAAGTGGGCATTTGGCATAGCAGCTGTAGAGACTGCAGACAAAGAGCAGCTGTCTATCATGCCTGGCTTGTCAGATGACCCTTCCGTGGTTGGTACCCACAAGGTGGAAGATGTCAAGTTACCTATTGCTTCTCGTGTAGTTCATCGCAGGCAATACCGCACCAACAGAGACTCCCTGCTACCCATACAGCAGCTGATTCGCCGCCTGGAGCAGCAGCTTGTCATCAGCAAGAGCCACTCGCCCTTCAACAGCCCGATATGGCCAGTGCGAAAGGAGACAGGGGAGTGGAGACTCACGGTGGATTTCCGAGGCCTGAACGAAGTGACTCCTCCAATCAGTGCAGCCGTGCCTGATATGTTGGAGCTGCAGTATGAACTGGAAACAAAGGAGGCCAAATGGTATGCCACAATTGACATTGCTAATGCTTTCTTCTCCATCCCCATTGCAGAAGAATGTAGGCCACAGTTTGCCTTCACCTGGAGAGGAGTCCAGTACCACTGGAACAGACTGCCTCAAGGGTGGAAGCACAGCCCTACAATCTGCCATAGCATCATCCAGACTGCACTGGAGAAGGGTGGAGCTCCGGAACATCTGCAGTACATCGATGACATCATTGTATGGGGTGAGACAGCAGAGGAGGTCTTCCAGAAGGGTGAGAAGATCATTAATATCCTGTTGGATGCAGGTTTTGCCATTAAGAGAAGCAAAGTGAAAGGGCCTGCCAGAGAGATCCAGTTCCTGGGAGTTCGATGGCAGGATGGCCGACGCCACATCCCTATGGATGTGGTGAATAAAGTGGCCACTATGGTGGAACCCACTAACCGGAAGGAGACACAATCCTTCCTGGGGTTTGTGGGCTTTTGGAAGATGCACATTCCCGGGTACAGTCAAATTGTGAAACCCCTCTTTGACGTTACAAGAAAGAGGAATAACTTTGAGTGGGGACCTGAGCAGCAGGTGGCATTTGACCAGATCAAACGAGAGGTGGTCCATGCCATGGCCTTGGGACCAGTTCGAACCGGCCCAGAGATTAAGAACATTCTCTACACAGCAGCCGGTGAGAATGGTCCTAGCTGGAGCCTATGGCAGAAAGCTCCTGATGAGACAAGAGGCCGCCCACTCGGGTTCTGGAGCAAGGCGTACAAAGGCTCAGAGACCAAGTATACCCCCACAGAGAAAGAAATCCTAGCTGCCTATGAGGGAGTCAGAGCTGCCTCTGAGGTGATTGGGACGGAGTCACCACTCCTTTTAGCTCCAAGGCTTCCGGTCCTGACTTGGATGTTTAAAGGGAAGGGTTCGACTCCGCACCATGCCACAGATGCCACTTGGAGTAAGTGGATGGCTCTGATAACTCAGAGGGCTAGGATGGGGACTCTCGAACGTCCAGGCATTGTGGAGGTCATCACCACCTGGCCAGAGGGCACTGACTTTGGAAAGCCAGCAGAAGAGAAGGCAGTGACCCGTGCTGAGGAAGCCCCCCCATACAGTGACCTCCCTGAGGAGGAAAAGGCATATGCTCTCTTCACAGATGGATCCTGCAGCCTGGTAGGCAGCAAGCGAAGATGGAAGGCTGCCGTCTGGAACCCTACACGCAGGGTTGCAGAGGCAAGAGATGGAGAGGGTGAATCCAGCCAGTATGCTGAGGTGAAAGCCATCCAGCTGGCCCTGGACATTGCAGAACGAGAGCAGTGGCCAATGCTATACATCTACACCGACTCATGGATGGTAGCAAATGCCTTATGGGGGTGGCTGAAGGAGTGGAAGAGAAATGATTGGCAGAGAAAAGGGAAGCCTATTTGGGCTGCTGATCTCTGGCAAGACATTTCTGCACGCCTGGACAAACTGCCAGTTAAAATCCGACACATCAGTGCTCACATCCCAAAGAGCAGAGCCACTGAAGAGCAGCAGCATAACCACCAAGCTGACCAGGCTGCCCACATCTGCCAGATTGACCTGGACTGGAAGCACAAAGGTGAAGTGTTCTTAGCTCGGTGGGCACATGACTCTTCTGGTCACCAAGGAAGAGATGCCACATACCAATGGGCCCGAGACAGGTCCGTGGACATATCCATGGAGGCCATAACTCAGGTTATCCATGAATGTGACATCTGTGCCACCATAAAGCAAGCCAAGCGCATGAAGCCTTTGTGGTACGGGGGAAGGTGGTCAAAGTACAGGTATGGGGAGGCCTGGCAGATTGATTACATCACTCTGCCTCGGTCTCGTAGTGGCAAGCAGTATGTGTTAACCATGGTGGAGGGAAGCACGGGGTGGCTGGAAACCTACCCAGTACCTCATGCTACTGCCCGTAACACCATTCTGGGCCTGCAGAGCCACATCCTGTGGAGACACGGAACCCCAGAGAGAATTGAGTCAGACAATGGGACCCATTTCAAGAACCACCTTGTAAGCAACTGGGCAAAAGAGCATGGGATAGAATGGGTTTATCACATCCCATACTACCCACAGGCTGCAGGAAAGATTGAGCGACACAATGGTCTGCTGAAAACCACCCTGAAGGCTATGGGAGGTGGAACTCTCAGAAACTGGGAGAAGCACCTTGCAGAAGCCACTTGGCTGGTGAACAGCAGGGGATCAGTTAACAGAGCTGGTCCTGCTCAGTCTGCCCTACTGCCCATAGTTGAGGGAGATGGAGTTCCTGTAGTCTGTGAAAGGAATCTACTGGGAAAGACTGTGTGGGTTGCTCCTGCCTCTGGTGGGGGAAAACCTATCAAAGGGGTGGTATCTGCAGAGGGTCCTGGTCACACATACTGGGTGATGATGGAAACTGGTGTTATCGAGTGTGTCCCTCAGAGAAATCTCTCTTTAGCTGAAAAGGTTTTGAAATCTCAGAGTTGATTCCATGTGTTCCAGATACTTTCAGGTTATCTTGTATTATAGTTGTATAATAGTTGTATCATAGTTGTGCAATACTTGTATCATAGTTGTGCAATACTTGTATCATAGTTCATAAGGGGTTACAAGTTGTTTTTGTAGTTATACTCTCACCACTACACGGCGTCCAACAGAACCTACATGACAGCAGCAGCTATCCAGAGTCCTACAACATCACATTCACACCACGGCGTCCAACCAGAACCCTGCATCTGATTCGTCACTGATGCCCTGCAGTGAGAGACTGTTCCTGATTTCCCTCCAGAGGATGTCTACAGCCATCTCATCTACACCTGTTCCCCTGATGCCAGACATGAAGAGACTGTTCCTGATGTTTTCTTCGCAGAGGGAAAAGACTCTTTTCCTGAGTACCAACAAGAACTGTTCCTGATTCACTGACTTTTCTTCCGTTCCTGCCCTGCTCACATCTCAGCAACCTGCACCGGACCAGAGGAACACATCGCCTTGGGATACAGCCGGGGACCAAGAAGGACTTCACGAACTCTTAACCCATGGACACTTTTCCCATCTTTGGAGAAGAAGACTGTTCTTAGGAAGGTGGAAGTGGTCTAACCAAGGGGTGGAATGTATAGGGTTAACACTCCTGGGGGAGTGACCCTGAACCTGAACCTAGGGGTCTTGGCCCCTCCTCAGGGGTGGGCCACACTCCAGGTGATGGTTAGCCCACTCCCCCCACTTCCTGTGGTATAAAAGACAGGAGTTCTCCTGTCTCTTCCTCTTTTCGCCCTCTTTCTCCCTACCTGCGTTCACGAATACACACACACTGATACTGCATACCAGCCACGAGGCAGAGACACCATCACACTACTCGGGTTGTATCCATCCCTGTTTTGTATTTTGCTGTTTTCCCTTCCTTATCCCTTTGTAAACTCCCCTACCTCCAATCCCTTTTTCTAAGTTATTGTTAAACTTTTCCTTTTTAACTTCCAAATCGAGTGAGATTGATTTATTGGGGGTGTCCCTACCTCTTATCTCTCTCCCTGTCTTTCGGGGAAAGGAGGGGGAGGAGGGGAGGGCACTCTATAAATTCTATAAATTGTCATTGGGTCTACCAAATTTATAAGAGTCTCTGGGAACTTGCATTTGAACCCAAGACACCAGTGTGTGAGGGAGCTGGAAAACTACAGTATGGTGCTGGGTATTCCAGGCTCGGTCATTCCTGACTGGGTCTATAAGCAGAAGGAGTGCTTTTTGTAAAGCAAATTTCTATGGTTCTTCAATGGGGCTAGGATGTAAACGTGTTTCTGCTTCAAAGGAAAGCAGCTAGGAGAAAGTTTCTTTTGCCAGTGTGTGAGGGAGCTGGAAAGCTGCAGAATGGTGTAGGGGACTCCAGGCTATGTCATTCCTGGCTGAGTCTATAAGCAGAAGGAGTGCTCTTTTTAAACGGCATTTCTATGGTTCTTCAATGGGGCTAGGATGTAAACGTGTTTCTGCTTCAAAGGAAAGCAGCTAGGAGAAAGTTTCTTTTGCCAGTGTGTTACGCAGCTGGAAAGCTGCAGAATGGTGCAAGGCATTCCAGGCTAGGCCATTCCTGGCTGGGTCTATAAGCAGAAGGAGTGCTTTTTCTAAAGGGCATTTCTATGGTTCTTCAATGGGGCTAGGATATAAACGTGTTTCTGCTTCAAAGGAAAGCAGCTAGGAGAAAGTTTCTTTTGCCAGTGTGTGAGGGAGCTGGAAAGCTGCAGAATGGTGCAGAGGATTCCAGGCTAGGCCATTCCTGGCTGGGTCTATAAGCAGAAGGAGTGCTTTTTGTAAAGCGAATTTCTATGGTTCTTCAATGGGGCTAGGATGTAAACGTGTTTCTGCTTCAAAGGAAAGCAGCTAGGAGAAAGTTTCTTTTGCCAGTGTGTTACGCAGCTGGAAAGCTGCAGAATGGTGCAGGGGATTCCAGGCTAGGCCATTCCTGACTGGGTCTATAAGCAGGAGTGCTTTTTCTAAACGGCATTTCTATGGTTCTTCAATGGGGCTAGGATGTAAACGTGTTTCTGCTTCAAAGGAAAGCAGCTAGGAGAAAGTTTCTTTTGCCAGTGTGTGAGGGAGCTGGAAAACTACAGAATGGTGCAGGGGATTCCAGGCTAGGCCATTCCTGGCTGGGTCTGTAAGCAGAAGGATTGCTTTTTCTAAACGGCATTTCTATGGTTCTTCAATGGGGCTAGGATGTAAACGTGTTTCTGCTTCAAAGGAAAGCAGCTAGGAGAAAGTTTCTTTTGCCAGTGTGTGAGGGAGCTGGAAAACTACAGAATGGTGCTGGGGATTCCAGGCTAGGTCATTCCTGACTGGGTCTATGTGGAAGAATTTCTCACCAGTCGAGGACATAAAGTCATAAACATGGGTAACTGGCGCTGAGAACGTCCTTGGTTCCCAGCGGGGCCAGGAAATCGAGATGTAAACAACTGAGCACCCCACACACAGATGCAGTGGGCAGAGACTAGATAACCAAGGGGCCTGGAGTGGGTGGTCTGGAAGGTTGACCCTTAGAATGTTGTGATAAGTTAACCTATGCACACCTTACATGTAACTCTGGACCCTCTGACTGTAACCAATCTTAAGCTGAGCACGCCTCTTGCTAGAATGCATATAAGTCACTGTATCACGGAAATAAAGGGGATTTGACCATCTAACCATATTGGTGACCAAAGAGTCATCTTCCCATAGCGCTCCACCGAACGTGATTCCCAACATCTGGCGCTCGAACAGAAGAGTCAGGACACAAGCCGGCCGCAGGTGAGACTGCGTTGGGGGCCGGAGGGTTGGCCCGAAGACAGAGGGGTCCGATCAACTTGTGGGACGTTCTCCGTATCGGAGAGAGTAAGCGTCATTCGGTGCCGCTGGGCCGGGTAGCGCTGCCCCGAGGTGGCAGTAGTCTGGACGTTCATTTCCGGAGTGAACAGCCCGTGTGTAAGGCAGGTAAGGCCCACGGTGGATTTGCTGGGGCACTGCGTTTGCTGGCGTATTTATCTCGTGAGAGAAGTTCGACGGACATTGAGCTCTGAGAGCTGCTGGCCCGGGCGTATGCGCAGGGTCATGCGAGTAAAGAGCCTCCCGTGATTTTAAGATCGAAGTGCAGCGGGAGGTCGGAGACGCACTGTGGGACGCGGTTCTTAGCAACGGAACAGACTTTGAGTCGCCCCGCCAGCTAAGTCCCGCCCGGCGGGAGGTGCTCCGCGCGTTACTAAAGATGGAAGCCGAAAGACACACGGCGGCAGTGGCTTTCCTGGTACTTCTCCTAGCTCTGCCGGCCGTTCCGAACAGCTCTGACGCGTGCGCAGCGCCAGGTTTCTCCCCCGCCCCCGCCCCGAGCGTCCCCAAGAGAGAAGGCTCCGTGGTTCGGTTTTTCGGTCTCGGCAGAGCTGCTTCTGTTAAAGGCGTGGCTGGGAAGGTTGCCAGCTCTGTGGCGGAGTTGAACATGAGCGTGCCGTACGATCCCGGCGGGCACCCGTGTCGCCCGCCCCGCCTCCGCCCTCCCTCCCTCCCTACTGGAGCCGCGCCCGGTAACCCGATTGTAGCCACGTTGACCGCAGGAGCAATACGCGGTTCGCAACAAGGTTGCCGGCGATTTGCCTTTATGGTACCATCTGTGACTGAAGCAGAGCCTGCGAGCCGCTCTGAGCACACAACTTTGCCGCGAGGCATGCAGACCACACCCGTGATGGCGGCTGCCCGTAGCGACTCACTGACACACCCATGATGGCGGCTGCCCGTAGCGACTCACTGACACACCCATGATGGCGACTGCCCGCAGCGACCCGCCGGCAGCCAGTTACAATCGCTTTTCAGCTTGGAAAAGTTTTCGGACCTGCCGCGCGGAGGGCGGCTGCCTGCCGCTGTGTGTACTGTGTCGAATCTGCCGCTGTAGCCCGCGCGTCCCCGCGGATGGCTGCATGCGATACGGGACACGGACTTTTAGTTTTCAGCCGGTAAAGGACGCTACTGAAGGTACAGAGGAACGGACGGTAAAGAGAGAATGGACCGACGGCAGACGCGACCGCACCGGACGGCTCGGGACCCTCCCTTTCCCGCGGCTCGGCAGAACAGTCTTCAGATCCGCCCCCTTCACCGCCGCCCCCCCGCCCGCCCATCTCCAACGGACCGCATCCCAAAGCCGAGGGGTCTCCCGCGAGTCTTCAACAGCTGGGGGACTGAGGGAGATGCTGAGGGGGTCGGTGGGGTGGGAAGAGTTTGTGGGTTTCCTTGAGTCGTTTCAGAGTTTGGTCAATTTGCGTTTGTATAGCTACAGGGAGATTAGCAGTTCGATAGCTCACAGCTTCACCTCTGCCTTTTTTTTTCTGGAAGAGCCTGAGAGGGAGGACGGCAGTTTGGGAGTTTTCAGAGTAGATTTCATGTTGTGTACCAGGGATCGATAGTGGGATGGGAGACGGACGAAAACAGCAAGTGGTGGCTGACCTGAAACAGCTGGGGGTTGGGCGAGATGGAGGGCCAAGGACAAAAGCGGCGCTGCGGCTGCTGGCCTCCTCCCCCTCCTCCTCCCCCCCCTCTTGCCACCTGTGGAGGGCCCGCGGGGCCCCGTTCCCCCCCCGCCCGTTGTTTCTTTTACGGATTTTTTTTTCTGCCGGAGTTATCTCCTCTTACGGATTTTTTTTTTCCCTGCTAGGAGGCAGCGAAGCCTCGAAGCTGTTTAGACAACACCAGATGCGAGGAGAGAGCTCTTCACTGAGGGACTGATTGGATACTGGAATGGGCTCCCCGGGGAGGTGGTAAAGTCGCCGTCCCTGGTGCCCTGGAGCTGTTCAAGGCAAGGTTGGACGTGGCGCTTGGTGCCATGGTCTGACCTTGAGCCCCGTGGTGAAGGGTTGGACTTGTTGATCTCTGAGGTCTCTTCCAACCCTGATGGTACTGTGATACTGTGCTACTGAAGACAGATGTCAGAAAGTTTATGGAAATGGTGGCAAGAATGACAAGGATGACTTAGGACCATTTTTGCCCCTGTTACAGGCATGGACACGCACAGGTGTATTTTTTAGTCACCTGATGATAACAGTTTGCATTCGAAATGATAGCTGATAGTTCCTGGCTGGGGTATTTACCGTCACCTTACTGGTTAATTCCTTCTACAGATTAGGCAGCAATGACTTTTGCACCCCCTGCTCAGTGGCAAAAAGAAAAAGAGGGAGATTGCTAGGACATAGCAGAGATGCCAGTGCCACTGACCATGGGTGGAAACTTATACAGACACGGAAGGCACCAAGCAGGACAGACTAGAACTCAGATGCATTGCCTCTCACAGCGAGGGTGTAGGCACTGAGATCCACATTGCAAGTCACTAACCAGATTCTGGACTAGGAGCAGGGAATGATAGAGCTTGTAGGCTAATGCCAGTCAGCTCCTTTCCCCAATAACAGATAAAGACAGGACTAGCATAGAAGCTTACTGGAACAGCTGCTAATTGCAATGAAATGAGCCTTGTGACAATTCTGACTTTTCCCTTTTCTGAGAATACCATGGTATTGTTATCTTCTTGGGTTTTCTTTGCTTTTCTTGAAGTTCCTATAGCTGATAGATATTTAGGGTAAGATAAGTTAAGACTAAGGGTTGTAGTTTTGGGAACTTAGGACATAAGGATGTTATGGGATGTTTTTCTTGGGTATATCTAGGCATTATTGAAAAGGGGAAAATGGGTTAGAGGACAGTAGGATAGCAGAAGAAATATTTTCCTTTTCGGGATTTTTCTAATCACAGCATACAGACTAGGCCAGTGGATCTGCTAGCCTAGGCAATGGATGTGTCTGCATTTGTTCTTGCATCTGCTTGTGTTTGACCATTTATCTTCACAGGCCTTGATGAAGACCAACCTGATTATGACCAACCTGTTTTTTCCCTAAAGTGAGCAGAAGTCTTGCTCAGATGGCAGAACTGTGAAAGGACTTGAAAGAAGCACTGACATGATGATTGTATTTGTATGGATCTTTAAGGTCTGGACCATGGCTAATGAATTTGGGTATTTTTATGAGTTTTCAGTGATTGTGGTTTAATGGAATAGGTTCAGTTTAACAGCTTTGTAAAGGCCAAAGCCCACTCAAATTGGCATAAGATGGCAATGTGACCTTTTTCTCTCTTGCAAGGGCCCTGCAAGAGATAAAAAAAACACTGCCCTAAATTCTAAAAGCAGATGAAGAACTGTGGGAAAAGGCCTAAGTAGAATAGCCTGATAGTAACATCTAGGGCATATCTTTGTATTGTATTTAGAGGTTTGTAGTTCTTAAGCACAATAGTCAGACACAGCTCATAGCTAAGGAGTGTAATGAGAACATCAAGTGAACCAGAACTATGGGAGTCTGAGAAGAATACTCGACAGCTGAGTGATCTGCGAGTCTGCAGCATCGACTGCCACACAGAGCCAGCGAAGACGTGGCACACCTGCACTCTCCTGTGACTGTGATGTTCGTCTGCACTTTTGGGTTTCTGAACGAATGACTTACTGTCGCTTGCAGAAATAGCTTTTGGGATTGTTAGCTAAGCTTGGGTTGTTAGCTTGCCAGACTAATGCTACTGATGAAAGCTCTAACAGGTTTATTCCTTTTGATTGTAGGACTGTTGATTTGTAGCTGCACCATTCACCCCTGTGTTAAACAGCCTATGATAACTTCCTTAGCAACGAGGACGGACACTGCGGTTCAAACGACAGTGACAAGGCCCATATTAGACCTTTAGGTGCTTTTGGAGCAAACAATCGGTGCTATGGTGTTAAAGCATCAAGAAAGGGCCGAGGTCATCTGTTGTGGAACAACAGAACCGCTAAGGCACTTCCCACTGGTGTGTTCCTTATTTGTGGTGATAGAGCCTGGCAAGGCATACCAAAGAACGTTTATGGAGGTCCATGTTATCTGGGTAAACTGACAATGTTTGCCCCTCATCTTAGTCAGCTCAGGGACCTAGCCCGACGCCGGTCTAAGCGATCTTTAGAATTGAGTCCTAATTGCAATGACAACGTTCAATTATTATCCACAGCTGCTCGTGTTGCCTTAGCTGTATTTCTACCAGGAGGAGCAGCTGGAAAAGCATTAGTACAGCTAGAGAGACTCACGTGTTGGTCAGCAAAACAAGCCAATGTCACCACAAAGGTTTTAGGACAACTATTGGTTGATCAAAATAGCCTTCGTCATGCCCTATTGCAAAATCGAGCAACCGTTGATTTTCTTTTGCTAGCCCAAGGACATGGCTGCCAGGACTTCGAAGGGATGTGTTGTTTGAATTTATCAGATCATGGTGAGTCCATTCACAAGAGTATAACCTGGTAGAAAGGCCGTATTGACAAGATCGAAAAGGAAACATCGACTTTTGATGACTGGTTGCAGAACCTGTTTGGGACAATCCTGGGGTGGTTAAGCAGCTTATTAGGAGAAGGCTTACAGCTATTTGTCATTTTCATAATAATTCTGCTATGCGCTTGTATTGTCTTTGCTTGCATTAAGAAGAGCTTAACTAAGGTAGTTAGCCAGGTGTGGGTTGCTCAAAAGAAAAAGAGGGAATTGTGGAAGAATTTCTCACCAGTCGAGGACATAAAGTCATAAACATGGGTAACTGGCGCTGAGAACGTCCTTGGTTCCCAGCGGGGCCAGGAAATCGAGATGTAAACAACTGAGCACCCCACACACAGATGCAGTAGGCAGAGACTAGATAACCAAGGGGGCTGGAGTGGGTGGTCTGGAAGGCTGACCCTTAGAATGTTGTGATAAGTTAACCTATGCACACCTTACATGTAACTCTGGACCCTCTGACTGTAACCAGTCTTAAGCTGAGCACGCCTCTTGCTAGAATGCATATAAGTCACTGTATCACGGAAATAAAGGGGATTTGACCATCTAACCATATTGGTGACCAAAGAGTCATCTTCCCATAGCGCTCCACCGAACGTGATTCCCAACAGGTCTATAAGCAGAAGGAGTGCTTTTTGTAAAGCGAATTTCTATGGTTCTTCAGTGGGGCTAGGATGTAAACGTGTTTCTGCTTCAAAGGAAAGCAGCTAGGAGAAAGTTTCTTTTGCCAGTGTGTGAGGGAGCTGGAAAGCTACAGAATGGTGCAGGGGATTCCAGGCTAGGTCATTCCTGGCTGGGTCTATAAGCAGAAGGAGTGCTTTTTGTAAAGCGAATTTCTATGGTTCTTCAATGGGGCTAGGATGTAAACGTGTTTCTGCTTCATAGGAAAGCAGCTAGGAGAAAGATACTTTTGCCAGTGTGTGACGCAGCTGGACAGCTGCAGAATGGTGCAGGGGATTCCAGGCCAGGCCATTCCTGGCTGGGTCTACACGCAGAAGGAGTGCTTTTTGTAAACCGAATTTCTATGGTTCTTCAATGGGGCTAGGATGTAAACGTGTTTCTGCTTCAAAGGAAAGCAGCTAGGAGAAAGTTTCTTTTGCCAGTGTGTGAGGGAGCTGGAAAACTACAGAATGGTGCAGGGGATTCCAGGCTAGGCCATTCCTGGCTGGGTCTACACGCAGAAGGAGTGCTTTTTCTAAACGGCATTTCTATGGTTCTTCAATGGGGCTAGGATGTAAACGTGTTTCTGCTTCAAAGGAAAGCAGCTAGGAGAAAGTTTCTTTTGCCAGTGTGTTATGCAGCTGGAAAGCTGCAGAATGGTGTAGGGGATTCCAGGCTAGGCCATTCCTGACTGGGTCTAAAAGCAGAAGGAGTGCTTTTTGTAAAGCGAATTTCTATGGTTCTTCAATGGGGCTAGCATGTAAACGTGTTTCTGCTTCAAAGGAAAGGAGCCAGGAGAAAGTTTCTTTTGCCAGTGTGTTACGTAGCTGGAAAGCTGCAGAATGGTGCAGGGGATTCCAGGATAGGTCATTCCTGACTGGGTCTATAAGCAGAAGGAGTGCTTTTTCTAAACGACATTTCTATGGTTCTTCAATGGGGCTAGGATGTAAATGTGTTTCTGCTTCAAAGGAAAGCAGCTAGGAGAAAGTTTCTTTTGCCAGTGTGTGACGCAGCTGGATAGCTGCAGAATGGGGAAAGCTGCAGAATGGTGTAGGGGATTCCAGGCTAGGCCATTCCTGACTGGGTCTATAAGCAGAAGGAGTGCTTTTTGTAAACCGAATTTCTATGGTTCTTCAATGGGGCTAGGATGTAAACGTGTTTCTGCTCAATGGGGCTAGGATGTAAATGTGTTTCTGCTTCAAAGGAAAGCAGCTAGGAGAAAGTTTCTTTTGCCAGTGTGTGACGCAGCTGGAAAGCTGCAGAATGGTGTAGGGGATTCCAGGCTAGGCCATTCCTGGCAGGGTCTATAAGCAGAATGAGTGCTTTTTGTAAACCGAATTTCTATGGTTCTTCAATGGGGCTAGGATGTAAACGTGTTTCTGCTTCAAAGGAAAGCAGCTAGGAGAAAGTTTCTTTTGCCAGTGTGTGAGGGAGCTGGAAAACTACAGAATGGTGCAGGGGATTCCAGGCTAGGCCATTCCTGGCTGGGTCTACACGCAGAAGGAGTGCTTTTTCTAAAGGGCATTTCTATGGTTCTTCAATGGGGCTAGGATGTAAACGTGTTTCTGCTTCAAAGGAAAGCAGCTAGGAGAAAGTTTCTTTTGCCAGGGTGTTATGCAGCTGGAAAGCTACAGAATCGTGCAGGGGATTCCAGGCTAGGCCATTCCTGGCTGGGTCTACACGGAGAAGGAGTGCTTTTTGTAATCCGAATTTCTATGGTTCTTCAATGGGGCTAGGATGTAAATGTGTTTCTGCTTCAAAGGAAAGGAGCCAGGAGAAAGTTTCTTTTGCCAGTGTGTGAGGGAGCTGGAAAACTACAGAATGATGCAGGGGATTCCAGATTAGGCCATTCCTGGCTGGGTCTATAAGCAGAAGGAGTGCTTTTTCTAAAGGGCATTTCTATGGGTCTTCAAAGGGGCTACGATGTAAACGTGTTTCTGCTTGAAAGGAAAGCAGCTAGGAGAAAGTTTCTTTTGCCAGTGTGTTACGCAGCTGGAAAGCTTCAGAATGGTGCAGAGCATTCCAGGCTAGGCCATTCCTGCCTGGGTCTACACGGAGAAGGAGTGCTTTTTGTAAAGTGAATTTCTATGGTTCTTCAATGGGGCTAGGATGTAAAGTGTTTCTGCTTCAAAGGAAAGGAGCCAGGAGAAAGTTTCTTTTGCCAGTGTGTGAGGGAGCTGGAAAACTACAGAATGGTGCTGGGGATTCCAGGCTAGGTCATTCCTGACTGGGTCTATAAGCAGAAGGAGTGCTTTTTGTAAAGCAAATTTCTGTGGTTCTTCAATGGGGCTAGGATGTAAACGTGTTTCTGCTTCAAAGGAAAGCAGCTAGGAGAAAGTTTCTTTTGCCAGTGTGTGAGGGAGCTGGAAAGCTGCAGAATGGTGTAGGGGACTCCAGGCTAGGTCATTCCTGACTGAGTCTATAAGCAGAAGGAGTGCTTTTTCTAAATGGCATTTCTATGGTTCTTCAATGGGGCTAGGATGTAAACGTGTTTCTGCTTCAAAGGAAAGCAGCTAGGAGAAAGTTTCTTTTGCCAGTGTGTGAGGGAGCTGGAAAGCTACAGAATGATGCAGGGGATTCCAGACTAGGCCATTCCTGGCTGGGTATACATGCAGAAGGTGTGCTTTTTGTAAAGCGAATTTCTATGGTTTTTCAATGGAGCTAGGATGTAAACGTGTTTCTGCTTCAAAGGAAAGCAGCTAGGAGAAAGTTTCTTTTGCCAGTGTGTTACGCAGCTGGAAAGCTGCAGAATGGTGCAGGGGATTCCAGGCTAGGCCATTCCTGGCTGGGTCTACACGCAGAAGGAGTACTTTTTCTAAAGGGCATTTCTATGGTTCTTCAATGGGGCTAGGATGTAAACGTGTTTCTGCTTCAAAGGAAAGCAGCTAGGAGAAAGTTTCTTTTGCCAGTGTGTGAGGGAGCTGGAAAGCTGCAGAATGGTGCAGGGGATTCCAGGCTAGGCCATTCCTGGCTGGGTCTATAAGAAGAAGTAGTGCTTTTTGTAAACCGAATTTCTATGGTTCTTCAATGGGGCTAGGATGTAAACGAGTTTCTGCTTCAAAGGAAAGCAGCTAGGAGAAAGTTTCTTTTGCCAGTGTGTGAGGGAGCTGGAAAGCTACAGAATTATGCAGGGGATTCCAGACTAGGCCATTCCTGGCTGAGTCTATAAGCAGAAGGAGTGCTCTTTTTAAACGGCATTTCTATGGTTCTTCAATGGGGCTAGGATGTAAACGTGTTTCTGCTTCAAAGGAAAGCAGCTAGGAGAAAGTTTCTTTTGCCAGTGTGTGAGGGAGCTGGAAAGCTGCAGAATGGTGCAGGGGATTCCAGGCTAGGCCATTCCTGGCTGGGTCTACACGCCGAAGGAGTGCTTTTTGTAAAGTGAATTTCTATGGTTCTAAAATGGGGCTAGGATGTAAAAGTGTTTCTGCTTCACAGGAAAGGAGCCAGGAGAAAGTTTCTTTTGCCAGTGTGTGAGGGAGCTGGAAAACTACAGAATGGTGCAGGGGATTCCAGGCTAGGCCATTCCTGGCTGGGTCTACACGCAGAAGGAGTGCTTTTTCTGAACGGCATTTCTATGGTTCTTCAATGGGGCTAGGATGTAAACGTGTTTCTGCTTCAAAGGAAAGCAGCTAGGAGAAAGTTTCTTTTGCCAGTGTGTGAGGGAGCTGGAAAGCTGCAGAATGGTGTAGGGGACTCCAGGCTATGTCATTCCTGGCTGAGTCTATAAGCAGAAGGAGTGCTCTTTTTAAACGGCATTTCTATGGTTCTTCAATGGGGCTAGGATGTAAACGTGTTTCTGCTTCAAAGGAAAGCAGCTAGGAGAAAGTTTCTTTTGCCAGTGTGTGAGGGAGCTGGAAAACTACAGAATGGTGCAGGGGATTCCAGGCTAGGCCATTCCTGGCTGGGTCTGTAAGCAGAAGGATTGCTTTTTCTAAACGGCATTTCTATGGTTCTTCAATGGGGCTAGGATGTAAACGTGTTTCTGCTTCAAAGGAAAGCAGCTAGGAGAAAGTTTCTTTTGCCAGTGTGTGAGGGAGCTGGAAAACTACAGAATGGTGCTGGGGATTCCAGGCTAGGTCATTCCTGACTGGGTCTATGTGGAAGAATTTCTCACCAGTCGAGGACATAAAGTCATAAACATGGGTAACTGGCGCTGAGAACGTCCTTGGTTCCCAGCGGGGCCAGGAAATCGAGATGTAAACAACTGAGCACCCCACACACAGATGCAGTGGGCAGAGACTAGATAACCAAGGGGCCTGGAGTGGGTGGTCTGGAAGGTTGACCCTTAGAATGTTGTGATAAGTTAACCTATGCACACCTTACATGTAACTCTGGACCCTCTGACTGTAACCAATCTTAAGCTGAGCACGCCTCTTGCTAGAATGCATATAAGTCACTGTATCACGGAAATAAAGGGGATTTGACCATCTAACCATATTGGTGACCAAAGAGTCATCTTCCCATAGCGCTCCACCGAACGTGATTCCCAACATCTGGCGCTCGAACAGAAGAGTCAGGACACAAGCCGGCCGCAGGTGAGACTGCGTTGGGGGCCGGAGGGTTGGCCCGAAGACAGAGGGGTCCGATCAACTTGTGGGACGTTCTCCGTATCGGAGAGAGTAAGCGTCATTCGGTGCCGCTGGGCCGGGTAGCGCTGCCCCGAGGTGGCAGTAGTCTGGACGTTCATTTCCGGAGTGAACAGCCCGTGTGTAAGGCAGGTAAGGCCCACGGTGGATTTGCTGGGGCACTGCGTTTGCTGGCGTATTTATCTCGTGAGAGAAGTTCGACGGACATTGAGCTCTGAGAGCTGCTGGCCCGGGCGTATGCGCAGGGTCATGCGAGTAAAGAGCCTCCCGTGATTTTAAGATCGAAGTGCAGCGGGAGGTCGGAGACGCACTGTGGGACGCGGTTCTTAGCAACGGAACAGACTTTGAGTCGCCCCGCCAGCTAAGTCCCGCCCGGCGGGAGGTGCTCCGCGCGTTACTAAAGATGGAAGCCGAAAGACACACGGCGGCAGTGGCTTTCCTGGTACTTCTCCTAGCTCTGCCGGCCGTTCCGAACAGCTCTGACGCGTGCGCAGCGCCAGGTTTCTCCCCCGCCCCCGCCCCCAGCGTCCCCAAGAGAGAAGGCGCCGGGGTTCGGTTTTTCGGTCTCGGCAGAGCTGCTTCTGTTAAAGGCGTGGCTGGGAAGGTTGCCAGCTCTGTGGCGGAGTTGAACATGAGCGTGCCGTACGATCCCGGCGGGCACCCGTGTCGCCCGCCCCGCCTCCGCCCTCCCTCCCTCCCTACTGGAGCCGCGCCCGGTAACCCGATTGTAGCCACGTTGACCGCAGGAGCAATACGCGGTTCGCAACAAGGTTGCCGGCGATTTGCCTTTATGGTACCATCTGTGACTGAAGCAGAGCCTGCGAGCCGCTCTGAGCACACAACTTTGCCGCGAGGCATGCAGACCACACCCGTGATGGCGGCTGCCCGTAGCGACTCACTGACACACCCATGATGGCGGCTGCCCGTAGCGACTCACTGACACACCCATGATGGCGACTGCCCGCAGCGACCCGCCGGCAGCCAGTTACAATCGCTTCTCAGCTTGGAAAAGTTTTCGGACCTGCCGCGCGGAGGGCGGCTGCCTGCCGCTGTGTGTACTGTGTCGAATCTGCCGCTGTAGCCCGCGCGTCCCCGCGGATGGCTGCATGCGATACGGGACACGGACTTTTAGTTTTCAGCCGGTAAAGGACGCTACTGAAGGTACAGAGGAACGGACGGTAAAGAGAGAATGGACCGACGGCAGACGCGACCGCACCGGACGGCTCGGGACCCTCCCTTTCCCGCGGCTCGGCAGAACAGTCTTCAGATCCGCCCCCTTCACCGCCGCCCCCCCGCCCGCCCATCTCCAACGGACCGCATCCCAAAGCCGAGGGGTCTCCCGCGAGTCTTCAACAGCTGGGGGACTGAGGGAGATGCTGAGGGGGTCGGTGGGGTGGGAAGAGTTTGTGGGTTTCCTTGAGTCGTTTCAGAGTTTGGTCAATTTGCGTTTGTATAGCTACAGGGAGATTAGCAGTTCGATAGCTCACAGCTTCACCTCTGCCTTTTTTTTTCTGGAAGAGCCTGAGAGGGAGGACGGCAGTTTGGGAGTTTTCAGAGTAGATTTCATGTTGTGTACCAGGGATCGATAGTGGGATGGGAGACGGACGAAAACAGCAAGTGGTGGCTGACCTGAAACAGCTGGGGGTTGGGCGAGATGGAGGGCCAAGGACAAAAGCGGCGCTGCGGCTGCTGGCCTCCTCCCCCTCCTCCTCCCCCCCCTCTTGCCACCTGTGGAGGGCCCGCGGGGCCCCGTTCCCCCCCCGCCCGTTGTTTCTTTTACGGATTTTTTTTTCTGCCGGAGTTATCTCCTCTTACGGATTTTTTTTTTCCCTGCTAGGAGGCAGCGAAGCCTCGAAGCTGTTTAGACAACACCAGATGCGAGGAGAGAGCTCTTCACTGAGGGACTGATTGGATACTGGAATGGGCTCCCCGGGGAGGTGGTAAAGTCGCCGTCCCTGGTGCCCTGGAGCTGTTCAAGGCAAGGTTGGACGTGGCGCTTGGTGCCATGGTCTGACCTTGAGCCCCGTGGTGAAGGGTTGGACTTGTTGATCTCTGAGGTCTCTTCCAACCCTGATGGTACTGTGATACTGTGCTACTGAAGACAGATGTCAGAAAGTTTATGGAAATGGTGGCAAGAATGACAAGGATGACTTAGGACCATTTTTGCCCCTGTTACAGGCATGGACACGCACAGGTGTATTTTTTAGTCACCTGATGATAACAGTTTGCATTCGAAATGATAGCTGATAGTTCCTGGCTGGGGTATTTACCGTCACCTTACTGGTTAATTCCTTCTACAGATTAGGCAGCAATGACTTTTGCACCCCCTGCTCAGTGGCAAAAAGAAAAAGAGGGAGATTGCTAGGACATAGCAGAGATGCCAGTGCCACTGACCATGGGTGGAAACTTATACAGACACGGAAGGCACCAAGCAGGACAGACTAGAACTCAGATGCATTGCCTCTCACAGCGAGGGTGTAGGCACTGAGATCCACATTGCAAGTCACTAACCAGATTCTGGACTAGGAGCAGGGAATGATAGAGCTTGTAGGCTAATGCCAGTCAGCTCCTTTCCCCAATAACAGATAAAGACAGGACTAGCATAGAAGCTTACTGGAACAGCTGCTAATTGCAATGAAATGAGCCTTGTGACAATTCTGACTTTTCCCTTTTCTGAGAATACCATGGTATTGTTATCTTCTTGGGTTTTCTTTGCTTTTCTTGAAGTTCCTATAGCTGATAGATATTTAGGGTAAGATAAGTTAAGACTAAGGGTTGTAGTTTTGGGAACTTAGGACATAAGGATGTTATGGGATGTTTTTCTTGGGTATATCTAGGCATTATTGAAAAGGGGAAAATGGGTTAGAGGACAGTAGGATAGCAGAAGAAATATTTTCCTTTTCGGGATTTTTCTAATCACAGCATACAGACTAGGCCAGTGGATCTGCTAGCCTAGGCAATGGATGTGTCTGCATTTGTTCTTGCATCTGCTTGTGTTTGACCATTTATCTTCACAGGCCTTGATGAAGACCAACCTGATTATGACCAACCTGTTTTTTCCCTAAAGTGAGCAGAAGTCTTGCTCAGATGGCAGAACTGTGAAAGGACTTGAAAGAAGCACTGACATGATGATTGTATTTGTATGGATCTTTAAGGTCTGGACCATGGCTAATGAATTTGGGTATTTTTATGAGTTTTCAGTGATTGTGGTTTAATGGAATAGGTTCAGTTTAACAGCTTTGTAAAGGCCAAAGCCCACTCAAATTGGCATAAGATGGCAATGTGACCTTTTTCTCTCTTGCAAGGGCCCTGCAAGAGATAAAAAAAACACTGCCCTAAATTCTAAAAGCAGATGAAGAACTGTGGGAAAAGGCCTAAGTAGAATAGCCTGATAGTAACATCTAGGGCATATCTTTGTATTGTATTTAGAGGTTTGTAGTTCTTAAGCACAATAGTCAGACACAGCTCATAGCTAAGGAGTGTAATGAGAACATCAAGTGAACCAGAACTATGGGAGTCTGAGAAGAATACTCGACAGCTGAGTGATCTGCGAGTCTGCAGCATCGACTGCCACACAGAGCCAGCGAAGACGTGGCACACCTGCACTCTCCTGTGACTGTGATGTTCGTCTGCACTTTTGGGTTTCTGAACGAATGACTTACTGTCGCTTGCAGAAATAGCTTTTGGGATTGTTAGCTAAGCTTGGGTTGTTAGCTTGCCAGACTAATGCTACTGATGAAAGCTCTAACAGGTTTATTCCTTTTGATTGTAGGACTGTTGATTTGTAGCTGCACCATTCACCCCTGTGTTAAACAGCCTATGATAACTTCCTTAGCAACGAGGACGGACACTGCGGTTCAAACGACAGTGACAAGGCCCATATTAGACCTTTAGGTGCTTTTGGAGCAAACAATCGGTGCTATGGTGTTAAAGCATCAAGAAAGGGCCGAGGTCATCTGTTGTGGAACAACAGAACCGCTAAGGCACTTCCCACTGGTGTGTTCCTTATTTGTGGTGATAGAGCCTGGCAAGGCATACCAAAGAACGTTTATGGAGGTCCATGTTATCTGGGTAAACTGACAATGTTTGCCCCTCATCTTAGTCAGCTCAGGGACCTAGCCCGACGCCGGTCTAAGCGATCTTTAGAATTGAGTCCTAATTGCAATGACAACGTTCAATTATTATCCACAGCTGCTCGTGTTGCCTTAGCTGTATTTCTACCAGGAGGAGCAGCTGGAAAAGCATTAGTACAGCTAGAGAGACTCACGTGTTGGTCAGCAAAACAAGCCAATGTCACCACAAAGGTTTTAGGACAACTATTGGTTGATCAAAATAGCCTTCGTCATGCCCTATTGCAAAATCGAGCAACCGTTGATTTTCTTTTGCTAGCCCAAGGACATGGCTGCCAGGACTTCGAAGGGATGTGTTGTTTGAATTTATCAGATCATGGTGAGTCCATTCACAAGAGTATAACCTGGTAGAAAGGCCGTATTGACAAGATCGAAAAGGAAACATCGACTTTTGATGACTGGTTGCAGAACCTGTTTGGGACAATCCTGGGGTGGTTAAGCAGCTTATTAGGAGAAGGCTTACAGCTATTTGTCATTTTCATAATAATTCTGCTATGCGCTTGTATTGTCTTTGCTTGCATTAAGAAGAGCTTAACTAAGGTAGTTAGCCAGGTGTGGGTTGCTCAAAAGAAAAAGAGGGAATTGTGGAAGAATTTCTCACCAGTCGAGGACATAAAGTCATAAACATGGGTAACTGGCGCTGAGAACGTCCTTGGTTCCCAGCGGGGCCAGGAAATCGAGATGTAAACAACTGAGCACCCCACACACAGATGCAGTAGGCAGAGACTAGATAACCAAGGGGGCTGGAGTGGGTGGTCTGGAAGGCTGACCCTTAGAATGTTGTGATAAGTTAACCTATGCACACCTTACATGTAACTCTGGACCCTCTGACTGTAACCAGTCTTAAGCTGAGCACGCCTCTTGCTAGAATGCATATAAGTCACTGTATCACGGAAATAAAGGGGATTTGACCATCTAACCATATTGGTGACCAAAGAGTCATCTTCCCATAGCGCTCCACCGAACGTGATTCCCAACAGGTCTATAAGCAGAAGGAGTGCTTTTTGTAAAGCGAATTTCTATGGTTCTTCAGTGGGGCTAGGATGTAAACGTGTTTCTGCTTCAAAGGAAAGCAGCTAGGAGAAAGTTTCTTTTGCCAGTGTGTGAGGGAGCTGGAAAGCTACAGAATGGTGCAGGGGATTCCAGGCTAGGTCATTCCTGGCTGGGTCTATAAGCAGAAGGAGTGCTTTTTGTAAAGCGAATTTCTATGGTTCTTCAATGGGGCTAGGATGTAAACGTGTTTCTGCTTCATAGGAAAGCAGCTAGGAGAAAGATACTTTTGCCAGTGTGTGAGGGAGCTGGAAAGCTGCAGAATGGTGCAGGGGATTCCAGGCTAGGCCATTCCTGGCTGGGTCTACACGCAGAAGGAGTGCTTTTTGTAAAGCGAATTTCTATGGTTCTTCAATGGGGCTAGGATGTAAACGTGTTTCTGCTTCAAAGGAAAGCAGCTAGGAGAAAGTTTCTTTTGCCAGTGTGTGACGCAGCTGGAAAGCTACAGAATGGTGCAGGGGATTCCAGGCTAGGCCATTCCTGACTGGGTCTATAAGCAGAAGGAGTGCTTTTTGTAAACGGCATTTCTATGGTTCTTCAATGGGGCTAGGATGTAAACGTGTTTCTGCTTCAAAGGAAAGCAGCTAGGAGAAAGTTTCTTTTGCCAGTGTGTGACGCAGCTGGAAAGCTGCAGAATGGTGCAGGGGATTCCAGGCTAGGCCATTCCTGGCTGGGTCTATAAGCAGAAGGAGTGCTTTTTGTATAGCGAATTTCTATGGTTCTTCAGTGGGGCTAGGATGTAAACGTGTTTCTGCTTCAAAGGAAAGCAGCTAGGAGAAAGTTTCTTTTGCCAGTGTGTTACGGAGCTGGAAAGCTGCAGAATGGTGCAGGGGATTCCAGGCTAGGTCATTCCTGACTGGGTCTATAAGCAGAAGGAGTGCTTTTTCTAAACGGCATTTCTATGGTTCTTCAATGGGGCTAGGATGTAAACGTGTTTCTGCTTCAAAGGAAAGCAGCTAGGAGAAAGTTTCTTTTGCCAGTGTGTGACGGCAGCTGGAAAGCTGCAGAATGGTGCAGGGGATTCCAGGCTAGGCCATTCCTGGCTGGGTCTATAAGCAGAATGAGTGCTTTTTGTAAACCGAATTTCTATGGTTCTTCAATGGGGCTAGGATGTAAACGTGTTTCTGCTTCAAAGGAAAGCAGCTAGGAGAAAGTTTCTTTTGCCAGTGTGTGAGGGAGCTGGAAAACTTCAGAATGGTGCAGGGGATTCCAGGCTAGGCCATTCCTGGCTGGGTCTACACGCAGAAGGAGTGCTTTTTCTAAACGGCATTTCTCTGGTTCTTCAATGGGGCTAGGATGTAAACGTGTTTCTGCTTCAAAGGAAAGCAGCCAGGAGAGTGTTTCTTTTGCCAGTGTGTTACGCAGCTGGAAAGCTGCAGAATGGTGCAGGGGATTCCAGGCTAGGTCATTCCTGACTGGGTCTATAAGCAGAAGGAGTGCTTTTTTCTAAAGGGCATTTCTATGGTTCTTCAATGGGGCTAGGATGTAAACGTGTTTCTGCTTCAAAGGAAAGCAGCTAGGAGAAAGTTTCTTTTGCCAGTGTGTGGGAGCTGCAAAGCTAGGGAATGGTGCAGGGGATTCCAGGCTAGGCCATTCCTGGCTGGGTCTATAAGCAGAAGGAGTGCTTTTTATATAGCGAATTTGTATGGTTCTTCAGTGGGGCTAGGATGTAAACGTGTTTCTGCTTCAAAGGAAAGCAGCTAGGAGAAAGTTTCTTTTGCCAGTGTGTGACGCAGCTGGAAAGCTGCAGAATGGTGTAGGGGATTCCAGGCTAGGTCATTCCTGACTGGGTCTATAAGCAGAAGGAGTGCTTTTTGCAAAGCGAATTTCTATGGTTCTTCAATAGGGATACGATGTAAACGTGTTTCTGCTTCAAAGGAAAGCAGCTAGGAGAAAGTTTCTTTTGCCAGTGTGTGAGGGAGCTGGAAAACTACAGAATGGTGCAGGGGATTCCAGGCTAGGCCATTCCTGGCTGGGTCTATAGGCAGAATGAGTGCTTTTTGTAAACCGATTTTCTATGGTTCTTCAATAGGGCTAGGATGTACACGTGTTTCTGCTTCAAAGGAAAGCAGGTAGGAGAAAGTTTCTTTTGCCAGTGTGTGAGGGAGCTGCAAAGCTGCAGAATGGTGCAGGGGATTCCAGACTAGGCCATTCCTGGCTGGGTCTACACGCAGAAGAAGTGCATTTTCTAAAGGGCATTTCTATGGTTCTTCAATGGGGCTAGGATGTAAACGTGTTTCTGCTTCAAAGGAAAGCAGTTAGGAGAAAGTTTCTTTTGCCAGGGTGTTATGCAGCTGGAAAGCTGCAGAATGGTGTAGGCGATTCCAGGCTAGGTCATTCCTGACTGGGTTAATAAGCAGAAGGAGTGCTTTTTGCTAAAGCGAATTTCTGTGGTTCTTCAATGGGGCTAGGATGTAAACGTGTTTCTGCTTCAAAGGAAAGCAGCTAGGAGAAAGTTTCTTTTGCCAGGGTGTTATGCAGCTGGAAAGCTGCAGAATGGTGCAGAGCATTCCAGGCTAGGCCATTCCTGACTGGGTCTACACGCAGAAGGAGTGCTTTTTGTATACCGAATTTCTATGTTTCTTCAATGGGGCTAGGATGTAAATGTGTCTCTGCTTCAAAGGAAAGGAGCCAGGAGAAAGTTTCTTTTGCCAGTGTGTGAGGGAGCTGGAAAACTACAGAATGGTGCTGGGGATTCCAGGCTTAGTCATTCCTGACTGGGTCTATAAGCAGAAGGAGTGCTTTTTGTAAAGCAAATTTCTATGGTTCTTCAATGGGGCTAGGATGTAAACGTGTTTCTGCTTCAAAGGAAAGCAGCTAGGAGAAAGTTTCTTTTGCCAGTGTGTGAGGGAGCTGGAAAGCTACAGAATGGTGCAGGGGATTCCAGACTAGGCCATTCCTGGCTGGGTATATAATCAGAATGAGTGCTTTTTGTAAACCGAATTTCTATGGTTCTTCAATGGGGCTAGGATGTAAACGTGTTTCTGCTTCAAAGGAAAGCAGCTAGGAGAAAGTTTCTTTTGCCAGTGTGTGAGGGAGCTGGAAAGCTGCAGAATGGTGCAGGGGATTCCAGGCTAGGCCATTCCTGGCTGGGTCTATAAGCAGAAGGAGTGCTTTTTCTAAACGGCATTTCTATGGTTCTTCAATGGGGCTAGGATGTAAACGTGTTTCTGCTTCAAAGGAAAGCAGCTAGGAGAAAGTTTCTTTTGCCAGTGTGTGAGGGAGCTGGAAAACTACAGTATGGTGCTGGGTATTCCAGGCTCGGTCATTCCTGGCTGGGTCTATAAGCAGAAGGAGTGCTTTTTGTAAAGCAAATTTCTATGGTTCTTCAATGGGGCTAGGATGTAAACGTGTTTCTGCTTCAAAGGAAAGCAGCTAGGAGAAAGTTTCTTTTGCCAGTGTGTGAGGGAGCTGGAAAGCTGCAGAATGGTGTAGGGGACTCCAGGCTATGTCATTCCTGGCTGAGTCTATAAGCAGAAGGAGTGCTCTTTTTAAACGGCATTTCTATGGTTCTTCAATGGGGCTAGGATGTAAACGTGTTTCTGCTTCAAAGGAAAGCAGCTAGGAGAAAGTTTCTTTTGCCAGTGTGTGAGGGAGCTGGAAAACTACAGAATGGTGCAGGGGATTCCAGGCTAGGCCATTCCTGGCTGGGTCTGTAAGCAGAAGGATTGCTTTTTGTAAACCGAATTTCTATGGTTCTTCAATGGGGCTAGGATGTAAACGTGTTTCTGCTTCAAAGGAAAGCAGCTAGGAGAAAGTTTCTTTTGCCAGTGTGTGACGCAGCTGGAAAGCTGCAGAATGGTGCAGGGGATTCCAGGCTAGGCCATTCCTGGCTGGGTCTATAAGCAGAAGGAGTGCTTTTTCTAAACGGCATTTCTATGGTTCTTCAATGGGGCTAGGATGTAAACGTGTTTCTGCTTCAAAGGAAAGCAGCTAGGAGAAAGTTTCTTTTGCCAGTGTGTGAGGCAGCTGGAAAGCTGCAGAATGGTGCAGGGGATTCCAGGCTAGGCCATTCCTGACTGGGTCTATAAGCAGAATGAGTGCTTTTTGTAAACCGAATTTCTATGGTTCTTCAATGGGGCTAGGATGTAAACGTGTTTCTGCTTCAAAGGAAAGCAGCTAGGAGAAAGTTTCTTTTGCCAGTGTGTGAGGGAGCTGGAAAGCTACAGAATGGTGCAGGGGATTCCAGGCTAGGCCATTCCTGGCTGGGTCTATAAGCAGAAGGAGTGCTTTTTCTAAAGGGCATTTCGATGGTTCTTCAATGGGGCTAGGATGTAAACGTGTTTCTGCTTCAAAGGAAAGCAGCTAGGAGAAAGTTTCTTTTGCCAGTGTGTGAGGGAGCTGGAAAGCTACAGAATGGTGCAGGGGATTCCAGGCTAGGCCATTCCTGGCTGGGTATATAATCAGAATGAGTGCTTTTTGTAAACCGAATTTCTATGGTTCTTCAATGGGGCTAGGATGTAAACGTGTTTCTGCTTCAAAGGAAAGCAGCTAGGAGAAGGTTTCTTTTGCCAGTGTGTGAGGGAGCTGGAAAGCTGCAGAATGGTGCAGGGGATTCCAGGCTAGGCCATTCCTGGCTGGGTCTACACGCAGAATGAGTGCTTTTTGTATATCGAATTTCTATGGTTCTTCAATGGGGCTAGGATGTAAACGTGTTTCTGCTCCAAAGGAAAGCAGCTAGGAGAAAGTTTCTTTTGCCACTGTGTGACGCAGCTGGAAAGCTGCAGAATGGTGTAGGGGATTCCAGGCTAGGTCATTCCTGGCTGGGTCTATAAGCAGAAGGAGTGCTTTTTGTAAAGCGAATTTCTATGGTTCTTCAATAGGGCTAGGATGTAAACGTGTTTCTGCTTCAAAGGAAAGCAGCTAGGAGAAGGTTTCTTTTGCCAGTGTGTGAGGGAGCTGGAAAGCTGCAGAATGGTGCAGGGGATTCCAGGCTAGGCCATTCCTGGCTGGGTCTACACGCAGAATGAGTGCTTTTTGTATATCGAATTTCTATGGTTCTTCAATGGGGCTAGGATGTAAACGTGTTTCTGCTCCAAAGGAAAGCAGCTAGGAGAAAGTTTCTTTTGCCACTGTGTGACGCAGCTGGAAAGCTGCAGAATGGTGTAGGGGATTCCAGGCTAGGTCATTCCTGGCTGGGTCTATAAGCAGAAGGAGTGCTTTTTGTAAAGCGAATTTCTATGGTTCTTCAATGGGGCTAGGATGTAAACGTGTTTCTGCTTCAAAGGAAAGCAGCTAGGAGAGAGATTCTTTTGCCAGTGTGTGACACAGCTGGAAAGCTGCAGAATTGTGTAGGGGATTCCAGGCTAGGTCATTCCTGACTGGGTCTATAAGCAGAAGGAGTGCTTTTTGTAAAGCAAATTTCTATGGTTCTTCAATAGGGCTAGGATGTAAACGTGTTTCTGCTTCAAAGGAAAGCAGCTAGGAGAAAGTTTCTTTTGCCAGTGTGTGAGGGAGCTGGAAAGCTACAGAATGGTGCAGGGGATTCCAGGCTAGGTCATTCCTGGCTGGGTCTATAAGCAGAATGAGTGCTTTTTGTAAACCGAATTTCTATGGTTCTTCAATGGGACTAGGATGTAAAATGTGTTTCTGCTTCAAAGGAAAGCAGCTAGGAGAGAGTTTCTTTTGCCAGTGTGTGACACAGCTGGAAAGCTGCAGAATGGTGTAGGGGATTCCAGGCTAGGTCATTCCTGACTGGGTCTATAAGCAGAAGGAGTGCTTTTTCTAAACGGCATTTCTATGGTTCTTCAATGGGGCTAGGATGTAAACGTGTTTCTGCTTCCAAGGAAAGCAGGTAGGAGAAAGTTTCTTTTGCCAGTGTGTGAGGGAGCTGGAAAGCTACAGAATGGATTAGGGGATTCCAGGCTAGGCCATTCCTGGCTGTCTCTCTAAGCAGAAGGAGTGCTTTTTCTAAAGGGCATTTCTATGGTTCTTCAATGGGGCTAGGATGTAAACGTGTTTCTGCTTCAAAGGAAAGCAGCTAGGAGAAAGTTTCTTTTGCCAGTGTGTGAGGCAGCTGGAAAGCTACAGAATGATGCAGGGGATTCCAGGCTAGGCCATTCCTGGCTGGGTCTATAAGCAGAAGGAGTGCTTTTTGTAAACCGAATTTCTATGGTTCTTCAATGGGGCTAGGATGTAAACGTGTTTCTGCTTCAAAGGAAAGCAGCTAGGAGAAAGTTTCTTTTGCCAGTGTGTTACGCAGCTGGAAAGCTGCAGAATGGTGTAGGGGATTCCAGGCTAGGTCATTCCTGACTGGGTCTATAAGCAGAAGGAGTGCTTTTTCTAAACGGCATTTCTCTGGTTCTTCAATGGGGCTAGGATGTAAACGTGTTTCTGCTTCAAAGGAAAGCAGGTAGGAGAAAGTTTCTTTTGCCAGTGTGTGAGGGAGCTGGAAAGCTGCAGAATGGTGCAGGGGATTCCAGGATAGGCCATTCCTGGCTGGGTCTATAAGCAGAATGATTGCTTTTTGTAAACGGCATTTCTCTGGTTCTTCAATGGGGCTAGGATGTAAACGTGTTTCTGCTTCAAAGGAAAGCAGCTAGGAGAAAGTTTCTTTTGCCAGTGTGTGAGGGAGCTGGAAAGCTGCAGATGGGGCAGAGGATTCCAGGCTAGGCCATTCCTGGCTGGGTCTATAAGCAGAAGGAGTGCTTTTTGTAAAGCGAATTTCTATGGTTCTTCAATGGGGCTAGGATGGAAACGTGTTTCTGCTTCAAAGGAAAGGAGCCAGGAGAAAGTTTCTTTTGCCAGTGTGTTACGCAGCTGGAAAGCTGCAGAATGGTGAAGGGGATTCCAGGATAGGCCATTCCTGGCTGGGTCTATAAACAGAAGAGTGCTTTTTCTAAAGGGCATTTCTATGGTTCTTCAATGGGGCTAGGATGTAAACGTGTTTCTGCTTCAAAGGAAAGCAGGTAGGAGAAAGTTTCTTTTGCCAGTGTGTGAGGGAGATGGAAAGCTACAGAATGGTTGTCTTGGGTTCAAATGCAAGTTCCCAGAGACTCTTATAAATTTGGTAGACCCAATGACAATTTATAGAATTTATAGAGTTTATAGAGTAACCTCCCCTCCTCCCCCTCCTTTCCCCAAAAGACAGGGAGAGAGATAAAAGGTAGGGACACCCCAATAAATCAATCTCACTCGATTTGGAAGTTAAAAAGGAAAAGTTTAACAATAACTTAGAAAAAAGGGATTGGAGGTAGGGGAGTTTACAAAGGATAAGGAAGGGAAAACGGCAAAAATACAAAACAGGGATGGATACAACCCGAGTAGTGTGATGGTGTCTCTGCCTCGTGGCTGGTATGCAGTATCAGTGTGTGTGTGTGTGATCATGAACGCAGGTAAGAGGAGAAACGAACAAGAGCAAGAGAGCGAGGAGCAGGAAGTGCTCCTCTTTTATACCGCAGGAAGTGGGGGGAGTGGGCTAACCATCACCTGGAGTGTGGCCCACCCCTGAGGAGGGGCCGAGACCCCTAGGGTCAGGTTCAGGGTCACTCCCCCAGGAGTGTTAACCCTATACATTCCACCCCTTGGTTAGACCACTTCCACCTTCCTATGAAACAGTCTTCTTCTCCAAAGATGGGAAAAGTGTCCATGGGTTAAGAGTTCGTGAAGTCCTTCTTGGTCCCCGGCTGTATCTCAAGGCGATGTGCTCCTCTGGTCCGGTGCAGGTTGGTGAGATGTGAGCAGGACAGGAACGGAAGAAAAGTCAGTGAAGCAGGAACAGTTCTTGTTGGAACTCAGGAAAAGAGTCTTTTCCCTCTGTGAAGAAAACATCAGGAACAGTCTCTTGGTGTCTGGCATCAGGGGAACAGGTGTGGATGAGATGGCTGTAGACATCCTCTGGAGGGAAATCAGGAACAGTCTCTCACTGCAGGGCATCAGTGACGAATCAGATGCAGGGTTCTGGTTGGACGCCGTGGTGTGATGTGATGTTGTAGGACTCTGGATAGCTGCTGCTGTGATGTAGGTTCTGTTGGACGCCGTGTAGTGGTGAGAGTATAACTACAAAAACAACTTGTAACCCCTTATGAACTATAATACAAGTATTGCACAACTATGATACAAGTATTGCACAACTATGATACAACTATTATACAAGATAACCTGAAAGTATCTGGAACACATGGAATCAACTCTGAGATTTCAAAACCTTTTCAGCTAAAGAGAGATTTCTCTGAGGGACACACTCGATAACACCAGTTTCCATCATCACCCAGTATGTGTGACCAGGACCCTCTGCAGATACCACCCCTTTGATAGGTTTTCCCCCACCAGAGGCAGGAGCAACCCACACAGTCTTTCCCAGTAGATTCCTTTCACAGACTACAGGAACTCCATCTCCCTCAACTGTGGGCAGTAGGGCAGACTGAGCAGGACCAGCTCTGTTAACTGATCCCCTGCTGTTCACCAGCCAAGTGGCTTCTGCAAGGTGCTTCTCCCAGTTTCTGAGAGTTCCACCTCCCATAGCCTTCAGGGTGGTTTTCAGCAGGCCATTGTGTCGCTCAATCTTTCCTGCAGCTTGTGGGTAGTATGGGATGTGATAAACCCATTCTATCCCATGCTCTTTTGCCCAGTTGCTTACAAGGTGGTTCTTGAAATGGGTCCCATTGTCTGACTCAATTCTCTCTGGGGTTCCGTGTCTCCACAGGATGTGGCTCTGCAGGCCCAGAATGGTGTTACGGGCAGTAGCATGAGGTACTGGGTAGGTTTCCAGCCACCCCGTGCTTCCCTCCACCATGGTTAACACATACTGCTTGCCACTACGAGACTGAGGCAGAGTGATGTAATCAATCTGCCAGGCCTCCCCATACCTGTACTTTGACCACCTTCCCCCGTACCACAAAGGCTTCATGCGCTTGGCTTGCTTTATGGTGGCACAGATGTCACATTCATGGATAACCTGAGTTATGGCCTCCATGGATATGTCCACGGACCTGTCTCGGGCCCATTGGTATGTGGCATCTCTTCCTTGGTGACCAGAAGAGTCATGTGCCCACCGAGCTAAGAACAGTTCACCTTTGTGCTTCCAGTCCAGGTCAATCTGGCAGATGTGGGCAGCCTGGTCAGCTTGGTGGTTATGCTGCTGCTCTTCAGTGGCTCTGCTCTTTGGGATGTGAGCACTGATGTGTCGGATTTTAACTGGCAGTTTGTCCAGGCGTGCAGAAATGTCTTGCCAGAGATCAGCAGCCCAAATAGGCTTCCCTTTTCTCTGCCAATCATTTCTCTTCCACTCCTTCAGCCACCCCCATAAAGCATTTGCTACCATCCATGAGTCGGTGTAGATGTATAGCATTGGCCACTGCTCTCGTTCTGCAATGTCCAGGGCCAGCTGGATGGCTTTCACCTCAGCATACTGGCTGGATTCGCCTTCTCCATCTCTTGCCTCTGCAACCCTGCGTGTGGGGTTCCAGACGGCAGCCTTCCATCTTCGCTTGCTGCCTACCAGACGGCAGGATCCATCTGTGAAGAGAGCATATGCCTTTTCCTCCTCAGGGAGGTCACTGTATGGGGGGGCTTCCTCGGCACGGGTCACTGCCTTCTCTTCTGCTGGCTTTCCGAAGTCAGTGCCCTCTGGCCAGTTGGTGATGACCTCTACAATGCCTGGACGCTCGAGAGTCCCCATCCTAGCCCTCTGAGTTATCAGAGCCATCCACTTACTCCAAGTGGCATCTGTGGCATGGTGCGGAGTCGAACCCTTCCCCTTAAACATCCAAGTCAGGACTGGAAGCCTTGGAGCTAAAAGGAGTGGTGACTCCGTCCCAATCACCTCAGAGGCAGCTCTGACTCCCTCATAGGCAGCTAGGATTTCTTTCTCTGTGGGGGTATACTTGGTCTCTGAGCCTTTGTACGCCTTGCTCCAGAACCCGAGTGGGCGGCCTCTTGTCTCATCAGGAGCTTTCTGCCATAGGCTCCAGCTAGGACCATTCTCACCGGCTGCTGTGTAGAGAATGTTCTTAATCTCTGGGCCGGTTCGGACTGGTCCCAAGGCCATGGCATGGACCACCTCTCGTTTGATCTGGTCAAATGCCACCTGCTGCTCAGGTCCCCACTCAAAGTTATTTCTCTTTCTTGTAACGTCAAAGAGGGGTTTCACAATTTGACTGTACCCGGGAATGTGCATCTTCCAAAAGCCCACAAACCCCAGGAAGGATTGTGTCTCCTTCCGGTTAGTGGGTTCCACCATAGTGGCCACTTTATTCACCACATCCATAGGGATGTGGCGTCGGCCATCCTGCCATCGAACTCCCAGGAACTGGATCTCTCTGGCAGGCCCTTTCACTTTGCTTCTCTTAATGGCAAAACCAGCATCCAACAGGATATTAATGATCTTCTCACCCTTCTGGAAGACCTCCTCTGCTGTCTCACCCCATACAATGATGTCATCGATGTACTGCAGATGTTCCGGAGCTCCACCCTTCTCCAGTGCAGTCTGGATGATGCTATGGCAGATTGTAGGGCTGTGCTTCCACCCTTGAGGCAGTCTGTTCCAGTGGTACTGGACTCCTCTCCAGGTGAAGGCAAACTGTGGCCTACATTCTTCTGCAATGGGGATGGAGAAGAAAGCATTAGCAATGTCAATTGTGGCATACCATTTGGCCTCCTTTGTTTCCAGTTCATACTGCAGCTCCAACATATCAGGCACGGCTGCGCTGATTGGAGGAGTCACTTCGTTCAGGCCTCGGAAATCCACCGTGAGTCTCCACTCCCCTGTCTCCTTTCGCACTGGCCATATCGGGCTGTTGAAGGGCGAGTGGCTCTTGCTGATGACAAGCTGCTGCTCCAGGCGGCGAATCAGCTGCTGTATGGGTAGCAGGGAGTCTCTGTTGGTGCGGTATTGCCTGCGATGAACTACACGAGAAGCAATAGGTAACTTGACATCTTCCACCTTGTGGGTACCAACCACGGAAGGGTCATCTGACAAGCCAGGCATGATAGACAGCTGCTCTTTGTCTGCAGTCTCTACAGCTGCTATGCCAAAAGCCCACTTGTTCCCCTTCGGATCTTTAAAGTACCCTTCCCGGAGAAAGTCAATCCCCAGGATGCAAGGTGCATCAGGGCCAGTTACTATGGAGTGCTTCTCCCACACATTCCCGGTGAGGCTTATCTCAGCCTGCAGCACAGTCAACTCCTGAGACCCCCCTGTGACTCCTGCAATTGTAACAGTATCTGTCCCCCTGTGGCTGGAGGGGATCAGAGTGCATTGGGCACCGGTGTCTACCAACGCTCTGTACTTCTCGGCTTCAGAAGTGCCAGGCCATTTCACAAACACGTCCCAATATACTCTGTTATCCCTGGCCTCCGCCTGGCTGGAGACAGGGCACCTCTAATTCTGAGCAGTGTGACTGCATGAGGCACATGGACCTGAGGTACTGGCTTCACCACCCCTTGAGCGAGAGGGCTGCCTGCGGGACACTGGGGCAACCCCTCTTCTGGAGGAGTTATTCCCTGTGTTTGTCCCCTGCAGTTCCCTTACCCTGGCCCATAGAGCTGAGGTGGGCTGGCCATGCCATCTATCCATGTTTTCCCCATGGTCACACAGTGTTCTCCAGAGTGACCCCCTGTGTGTACCCTGTCTGCTCTGGGCTGGTCTCCTGTGGGGAGGAGGAGGAGCACGGCGGCGTGTGTTCCTTACAGCTGAGACTTGCACCCATTCTGAAGGTGAAGAGCAGTCATCCTCTGCCTTCTGCATTTCAGAGAAAGAGGCTTTTAGCTCGTTCATTTCTTGGGTGAGGGTCTCTACAGTGGCAATTAAGGTTTTCCTCGACAAACTGTCTTCAAACTGTCTTAGGTCATTCACAAACTCCCTGATTGTGGGAAGGTTGTTGGGGTCTCTGCCCAGCAGCAGTGCTCCCAATGTGGGGGCATATGTGGAAGGGGCACACTGAGTCAGTTTCTTTAAGAGGGCTGGCTTCATGCGGACATCATCAGGGTCCGAGGGCCTCTGGTCGGCTCCATAAATTATCTCTTGAACCGCCATTTGCCTCAGGTATGAGATCCCCTGTTCCATATCTGTCCATCTAAGGGGATGGAAAATCATGTCATCCTTAGTCGGGTACCTGTACCTCACAGCTATCAGAAGCCTGGCCCAAAGTGAGTGGGTACCATCGAGCCTTCCCAGCTCCTTATCCACACCTCCATCCCTCGACAAGGATCCCAGCTGCTTCGCCTCCCTGTGATCTAGGTCCACTGTTTCTGCTCCTGCATCCCAGCATTTCAAAAGCCAGGCTAAAAGGGACTGTCCGTTTGCCCTTGCATACTCCTGCCTTATGTGCCTGATTTCCTTTCTGGGCGTGGAGCTGATAAGGATCACTCCATTATCAGGTCCATTTCCAGCTGGTTGCTGTTGCTGGGGGGTGCTGGTTCCCGAAGAGGTCCCTTGCCCTGGATCGGTATCTGCGGGAGGGTTTTGATTTGATCTTGCTGGCCGCGTGGTAATTGGCGCTAGGTGAAGGGGGCTGGGCTGAGGGGGCCGGGTCCGGGGGGGCTGCCCTGGGCGGGACCGGAGGCGGAGTTCGGGGCGGAGCCGCGCTAGGGGCGGTGCCTGCGCTGGGGGCGGCCGGAACGGCCTGACCTGTCGCCCAACCCCCGCAGCTACAGCTCAGGCAGTGAGGGCCGCCCCTCCCCCTAAGCACCCTAATGGCGGCGCCCACCCGATACTTCCACGTGTCCCAGTTCACCGCTATCTTATTAATTCCCAAACCCAAATTTACACACAGTGAAATAACAGCTATCCAGTACCATTTTTCCCCCAAAATATCTGGAGCTTCTGTGCTCCAATGCATATACTCAGATTGATTCCATGTTCCAGAAACATTTCTAAACACAGTGATATTACTAACAGAATTCAGGAAATAGGCATAGACTCGGGCAGGCAAATGCTTAGAATATTCCCAGAGCATATCAATGACAATCCAGAAGACATGGTAACTTATAAACTTTAACAGCCAGCCCCACAACAGCCATGCAAATGCGTTAATGATTAAGACTTTCAGAATATCCATTTTTTAACTTCCAAATCTTCTCTGAAAGAATTCTTTCTACCTAGCCCCACGTTGAGACGCCAAATAAATTGTCTTGGGTTCAAATGCAAGTTCCCAGAGACTCTTATAAATTTGGTAGACCCAATGACAATTTATAGGATTTATAGAGTTTATAGAGTGCCCTCCCCTCCTCCCCCTCCTTTCCCCAAAAGACAGGGAGAGAGATAAAAGGTTGGGACACCCCCAATAAATCAATCTCACTCAATTTGGAAGTTAAAAAGGAAAAGTTTAACAATAACTTAGAAAAAGGGATTGGAGGTAGGGGAGTTTACAAAGGGATAAGGAAGGGAAAACAGCAAAAATACAAAACAGGGATGGATACAACCCGAGTAGTGTGATGGTGTCTCTGCCTCGTGGCTGGTATGCAGTATCAGTGTGTGTGCGGTCATGAACGCAGGTAGGGAGAAAGAGGGCGAAAAGAGAGAGAGACAGGAGAACTCCTGTCTTTTATACCACAGGAAGTGGGGGGAGTGGGCTAACCATCACCTGGAGTGTGGCCCACCCCTGAGGAGGGGCCAAGACCCCTAGGGTCAGGTTCAGGGTCACTCCCCCAGGAGTGTTAACCCTATACAGGATTGGATCAATTAGGTTTGGATTGATCTGGATTTGGCTTGGATTGGATTTGAGTTGGATTAGATTGGACCAATTAGGTTTGGATTGGTCTGGATTTGGCTTGGATTGGATTTGATTTGGATTGGATTGGATCAATTAGGTTTGGATTGGTCTGGATTTGGCTTGGATTGGATTTGAGTTGGATTATATTGGATCAATTAGGATTGGATTGGATCAATTAGGTTTGGATTGGTCTGGATTTGGCTAGGATTGGATTTGATTTGGATTAGATTGGATCAATTAGGATTGGATTGGATCAATTAGGTTTGGATTGGATCAATTAGGGTTGGATTGGTCTGGATTTGGCTTAGGTTGGATTTGAGTTGGATTGGATTGGATCAATTAGGTTTGGATTGGATCAATTAGGTTTGGATTGGTCTGGATTTGGCTAGGATTGGATTTGAGTTGGATTAGATTGGATCAATTAGGTTGGATTGGATCAATTAGGTTTGGATTGCCCTGGATTTGGCTAGGATTGGATTTGATTTGGATTAGATTGGATCAATTAGGATTGGATTGGATCAATTAGGTTTGGATTGGATCAATTAGGTTTGGACTGGTCTGGATTTGGCTTGGATTGGATTTGATTTGGATTGGATTGGATCAATTAGGTTTGGATTGGTCTGGATTTGGCTTGGATTGGATTTGAGTTGGATTAGATTGGACCAATTAGGTTTGGATTGGATCAATTAGGTTTGGATTGCCCTGGATTTGGCTAGGATTGGATTTGATTTGGATTAGATTGGATCAATTAGGATTGGATTGGATCAATTAGGTTTGGATTGGATCAATTAGGTTTGGATTGGTCTGGATTTGGCTTGGATTGGATTTGATTTGGATTGGATTGGATCAATTAGGTTTGGATTGGTCTGGATTTGGCTTGGATTGGATTTGAGTTGGATTATATTGGATCAATTAGGATTGGATTGGATCAATTAGGTTTGGATTGGTCTGGATTTGGCTAGGATTGGATTTGATTTGGATTAGATTGGATCAATTAGGATTGGATTGGATCAATTAGGTTTGGATTGGATCAATTAGGGTTGGATTGGTCTGGATTTGGCTTAGGTTGGATTTGAGTTGGATTGGATTGGATCAATTAGGTTGGATTGGATCAATTAGGTTTGGATTGCCCTGGATTTGGCTAGGATTGGATTTGATTTGGATTAGATTGGATCAATTAGGATTGGATTGGATCAATTAGGTTTGGATTGGATCAACTAGGTTTGGACTGGTCTGGATTTGGCTTGGATTGGATTTGATTTGGATTGGATTGGATCAATTAGGTTTGGATTGGTCTGGATTTGGCTTGGATTGGATTTGAGTTGGATTAGATTGGATCAATTAGGTTGGATTGGATCAATTAGGTTTGGATTGCCCTGGATTTGGCTAGGATTGGATTTGATTTGGATTAGATTGGATCAATTAGGATTGGATTGGATCAATTAGGTTTGGATTGGTCTGGATTTGGCTTGGATTGGATTTGATTTGGATTGGATTGGATCAATTAGGTTTGGATTGGTCTGGATTTGGCTTGGATTGGATTTGAGTTGGATTAGATTGGACCAATTAGGTTTGGATTGGATCAATTAGGTTTGGATTGCCCTGGATTTGGCTAGGATTGGATTTGATTTGGATTAGATTGGATCAATTAGGATTGGATTGGATCAATTAGGTTTGGATTGGATCAATTAGGTTTGGATTGGTCTGGATTTGGCTAGGATTGGATTTGATTTGGATTAGATTGGATCAATTAGGATTGGATTGGATCAATTAGGTTTGGATTGGATCAATTAGGTTTGGATTGGTCTGGATTTGGCTTGGATTGGATTTGATTTGGATTGGATTGGATCAATTAGGTTTGGATTGTTCTGGATTTGGCTTGGATTGGATTTGAGTTGGATTGGATTGGATCAATTAGGTTTGGATTGGATCAATTAGGTTTGGATTGCCCTGGATTTGGCTAGGATTGGATTTGATTTGGATTAGATTGGATCAATTAGGATTGGATTGGATCAATTAGGTTTGGATTGGATCAATTAGGTTTGGATTGCCCTGGATTTGGCTAGGATTGGATTTGATTTGGATTAGATTGGATCAATTAGGATTGGATTGGATCAATTAGGTTTGGATTGGATCAATTAGGTTTGGATTGGTCTGGATTTGGCTTGGATTGGATTTGAGTTGGATTGGATTGGATCAATTAGGATTGGATTGGATCAATTAGGTTTGGATTGGATCAATTAGGTTTGGATTGGTCTGGATTTGGCTTGGACTGGATTTGACTTGGATTGAATTGGATCAATTAGGTTTGGATTGGATCAATTAGGTTTGGATTGGTCTGGATTTGGCTTGGATTGGATTTGATTTGGATTGGATTGGATCAATTAGGATTGGATTGGATCAATTAGGTTTGGATTGGATCAATTAGGTTTGGATTGGTCTGGATTTGGCTTGGATTGGATTTGAGTTGGATTAGATTGGATCAATTAGGATTGGATTGGATCAATTAGGTTTGGATTGGTCTGGATTTGGCTTGGATTGGATTTGAGTTGGATTAGATTGGATCAGTTAGGTTAGGATTGGATCAATTAGGTTTGGATTGGTCTGGATTAGGCTTGGATTGGATTTGATTTGGATTGGATTGGATCAATTAGGTTTGGATTGGATGAATTAGGTTTGGATTGGTCTGGATTTGGCTTGGATTGGATTTGATTTGGATTGGATTGGATCATTTAGGTTTGGATTGGATCAATTAGGTTTGGATTGGTCTGGATTTGGCTTGGATTGGATTTGAGTTGGATTAGATTGGATCAATTAGGTTTGGATTGGATCAATTAGGTTTGGATTGCCCTGGATTTGGCTTGGATTGGATTTGAGTTGGATTAGATTGGATCAATTAGGTTTGGATTGGATCAATTAGGTTTGGATTGGTCTGGATTTGGCTTGGATTGGATTTGAGTTGGATTAGATTGGATCAATTAGGTTTGGATTGGTCTGGATTTGGCTTGGATTGGATTTGAGTTGGATTGGATTGGATCAATTAGGTTTGGATTGGATCAATTAGGTTTGGATTGCCCTGGATTTGGCTAGGATTGGATTTGATTTGGATTAGATTGGATCAATTAGGATTGGATTGGATCAATTAGGTTTGGATTGGATCAATTAGGTTTGGATTGGTCTGGATTTGGCTTGGATTGGATTTGATTTGGATTGGATTGGATCAATTAGGTTTGGATTGGTCTGGATTTGGCTTGGATTGGATTTGAGTTGGATTGGATTGGATCAATTAGGATTGGATTGGATCAATTAGGTTTGGATTGGTCTGGATTTGGCTTGGATTGGATTTGAGTTGGATTGGATTGGATCAGTTAGGATTGGATTGGATCAATTAGGTTTGGATTGGATCAGTTAGGTTTGGATTGGTCTGGATTTGGCTTGGATTGGATTTGATTTGGATTGGATTGGATCAATTAGGTTTGGATTGGATCAATTAGGTTTGGATTGGATCAATTAGGTTTGGATTGGTCTGGATTTGGCTTGGATTGGATTTGAGTTGGATTAGATTGGATCAATTAGGTTTGGATTGGTCTGAATTTGGCTTGGATTGGATTTGAGTTGGATTGGATTGGATCAATTAGGTTTGGATTGGTCTGGATTTGGCTTCGATTGGATTTGAGTTGGATTGGATTGGATCAATTAGGTTTGGATTGGTCTGGATTTGGCTTGGATTGGATTTGATTTGGATTGGATTGGATCAATTAGGTTTGGATTGGATCAATTAGGTTTGGATTGCCCTGGATTTGGCTAGGATTGGATTTGATTTGGATTAGATTGGATCAATTAGGATTGGATTGGATCAATTAGGTTTGGATTGGATCAATTAGGTTTGGATTGGTCTGGATTTGGCTTGGATTGGATTTGAGTTGGATTAGATTGGATCAATTAGGTTTGGATTGGTCTGGATTTGGCTTGGATTGGATTTGATTTGGATTGGATTGGATCAATTAGGTTTGGATTGGATCAATTA